>NC_081180.1:65427122-65677186 GCF_029867415.1 Vicia villosa
CAAGCAGTAGATGATTATCAAGCATTGAACTTTGACTTCCCAGACGAAGACATTATGCTAGTCAATGACTACAAACAACCAGGACCAGAAGAAGGATCCGAGCCAGGATCCCGGTGGACTATGGTTTTTGACGGAGCTTCTAATGCACTTGGCAATGGCATCGGAGCTGTGATCATTTCCCCCGCAGGAAGTTACACACCGTTCACTGCCAGATTATGCTTCAATTGCACTAACAATATAGCCGAATACGAAGCATGTATTCTGGGTCTTAAAGCTGCAATCGATCTAAGAATCAAATTCCTGGAAGTCTACGGAGACTCGGCCTTGGTAATCTACCAAGTCAAAGGGGAATGGGACACAAAGCACCCGAATCTAATTCCTTACAAAGAATATGTGCTGAGTTTGATTCTTTACTTCGAAGAAATCACTTTCGAACACATCCCACGCGAGGAAAATCAACTAGCTGATGCTTTAGCTACCATGTCATCCATGTTCAAAGTCAGGTGGGACAACGAGGCGCCTATGATCACCATCTACAGGCAAGATGAACCATCCTATTGCAATGAGATCAATACCGAAGGAACCGAGGAAAAACCATGGTTCCATGAAGTAAAAAGATATCTCGAAGCTCAGGAGTACCCTGAAGGGGCATCCATTAATGACAGAAAGTTTCTAAGGAGATTTGCTGCCAAATTCTTCCTAAGCAATGGAACCCTATACAAACGCAACCATGACTCGACTTTACTTCGCTGTGTAAACAAGAAGGAAGCAGAACAGATCATGGAAGAAATACACAATGGTACCTTCGGTACTCATTCCAGTGGACATACAATGGCTAAAAAGATCCTTAGAGCAGGTTATTACTGGTCTACCATGGAAACAGACTGCCATCATCACTCCCGAACATGTCACAAATGCCAGATATACGCTGACAAAGTACATGTACCTCCAGTTCCATTAAGCGTCCTGACGGCTCCTTGGCCTTTTGCAATGTGGGGTATTGATATGATTGGAGAAATCAAACCTACTGCCTCCAACGGACATCACTTTATCCTGGTCGCTATTGACTACTTCACAAAGTGGGTAGAAGCAGCTTCATTTGCTTCTGTCACCAAAAATGTGGTGGCCCGGTTCATCAAATACAATCTCATTTGTCGGTACGGCATCCCTGAACGGATTATCACGGACAATGGCACAAATCTAAACAACAGAATGATTACTGAACTTTGCACACAGTTCAAGACCAAACATCATAATTCTTCTCCATATCGACCAAAGATGAACGGCGCGGTGGAAGCTGCCAACAAGAACATCAAGAAAATCATACAAAAAATGACAGTAACCTACAAAGACTGGCATGAGATGTTGCCTTTCGCTCTTCATGGTTATCGCACATCTGCGCGTACTTCAACAGGGGCAACTCCATTTTCCTTAGTCTATGGTATGGAGGCAGTTCTTCCAATTGAAATTCAGATTCCTTCCCTAAGGATTATGAAAGAAGCCAATCTAGACGAAGACGATTGGATTCAAACACGGTTGGACCAGATAAACTTGATTGATGAGAAAAGGCTCGCAGCTATTTGTCATGGTCAGCTATACCAAAAGCGTATGATCAAAGCCTTCAACAAAAAAGTCAAAAGTCAAGCATACCAAACTGGTGGCTTGGTTGTCAAACGCATCATCTTACCACAAGGTGATCCCAGAGGCAAATGGACTCCCACCTACGAGGGACCATTCATAATCAAGAAAATATTCTCCGGCGGCGCCATGTTGCTTACCACCATGGATGGTGAGGATTTCCCACACCCTGTGAATGTTGACATAGTCAAAAAATACTTCTCTTAAAAAAAAAAAAAAAAAAAACAGCTCGCTAAGTTGAAAACCTGAAAGGGCAACTTAGGCAAAAAATGAGCGTCTCGGTGGATTGAAAACCCGAAAGGGCGGTCCAGGCAAAAATTAGAGACTAAACAAATACTATCCCGGTAGGCTGAAAACCTGAAAAGGCAGCCTAGGCAAAAGTTAGGGAATGAAGCATACAACTGTGTTCCGTTCAACTGCCTACTCACCATCAAGATTCAACACCTCAAAGACACCGATCAGTCCAATCACTTTCTTCCAACAAGTGAGGGATGAGATGCTCAAAGACAGATTGGCAATAGCAGAATTGAAACTTGACTGGATCGTTCTCACATAGCTATTTATCTTTATAAATATTTTCCAAAACTTTCTGACAGTTTCCTACTTCTAGGATTGTTGTCTCCCTGTGCTAACCCGCCTATCATGGCTCTTTTCAATGCAGCTTTTTCAAAAAAATCAATATTTTCACTTTTTCTGTTTAAATACGTAAGCGTCCCAATGATAATTTTGAATGAACATATTGCATTTGAATATGATTGATGTTTACCAGGAAAAACAGGAATAGCATTCAGGAAATGTCCCAGCCAGCTGGACATCATTCCATCAGAAGAAAATCCCCAAGGGAAGCGCATTTCTCAGCAAATTCCTCAAAAAGATTTTCTCTTCAAAAGAAGTCTTATTCCCCAGCAGGGTTGTTCCAGATTACTATCTTCAGAAGGTGTGATCCCCACACCCGGACTTGGTCAGATAGTGCATCGGAGGATTATGCATCTTCCTCATTCCCATTTGAAAGGGCATCAGAACTTCCAGTTACCTTCGATTCCCCAAGCAGTAGTCAAAGATCCTTCAACGGGATACTCGGGTTCTCAAAGAATTTCCCCAGCCAAGGGTACTCAAACAAGACAAAAGATCATCAACGAACACAATATAGTCATATCCAGATGACTGGCGGGAATTTATTTTTCCAACTAGAAGCTTGACACGCGTCACATTCACACATTCATACATTCATACATTCATACATCATATTCATACGTCATATTCATACATCATACATCATGCATCATGCGCATGTTCATGCGCATATTCATACACAACATCACATACATGTTTCTCCGGGAATATCTCACATTTACATGCATCATAAACATTGCATATCACTAACTTGATTTTTCAGGTAGACGGATATCTTCAACAAAGATGTTCTCAATCACATGCAGTGTTCACCTGAGTTCCATGAACGGTTCTTTCAGATATAATCAAGCCGAAGATTCATTCTGATCACTTACCAACTCAAAAACAAGCATCACAGATCTAAAGCGATACCTCAGACGGTTCCAGAACGATCTAGCATCACAGATCTAAAGCGATACCTCAGACGGTTCCAGAACGATCTAGCATTACAGATCTAAAGCGATACCTCAGACGGTTCCAAAACGATCTAACGCTGCAGATCTAAAGCGATACCTCAGACGGTTCCAGAACGATCTAGCATCACAGATCTAAAGCGATACCTCAGACGGTTCCAAAACGATCTAATATTGCAGATCTAAAGCGATACCTCAGACGGTTCCAGAACGATCTAGCATCACAGATCTAAAGCGATACCTCAGACGGTTCCAGAACGATCTAGCATCACAGATCTAAAGCGATACCTCAGACGGTTCCAGAACGATCTAGCATTACAGATCTAAAGCGATACCTCAGACGGTTCCAAAACGATCTAACGCTGCAGATCTAAAGCGATACCTCAGACGGTTCCAGAACGATCTAACGTTGCAGATCTAAAGCGATACCTCAGACGGTTCAAGAACGATCTAGCATCACAGATCTAAAGCGATACCTCAGACGGTTCCAGAACGATCTAATGTTGCAGATCTAAAGCGATACCTCAGACGGTTCCACAATGATCAACTTTCAAAATCTAAAGCGGAAAAATTTTGGACAAGTTCCGTAACGATTATCTTCCAAGACTTAAAGCGGTAACCTTGGACGGTTCCGAAACAGTCAACACAAAGACTTTCAAATCCTTCATCAAGATATAATCAATGGATTCATTCTGATGAACAAACCATCAACATATTTACCAGGTGGCATCTGAAAGCCCATCTCAGGTAATGTGTCAATCTGCCAACAACATTTCGCAGACGACATTCAAATGCAACTTCCAACATCTCTTCTGATCAAGGTAAGTGCAAATTTTCAGGGCATCTAAATATTCAATCATCTTCTACCTTCAGATTTCAGACAATCTCTTCAGGTTTAAGAAGATTGAATAGGGGCAACTGTTATACCCCAAAATTTGCCCGCATCTTTTTTCAAGAAAACTCCAATCTGAAAATTAAGAGTCTCATATAATCATGGATTTTTATTTCAACAAATATCCTGACATATGAAATACTTAGTTTTTAGAATTTTTCTTATACAGTAATTTGGCTGGCAGTTGAATTTATTCTTACGCAAACGCCAAATACTGTTTATTACTTCACACATGCTATTTATTTATTTACAGATAAATGGTACTGACACAATTGGTACAGAGTTAAATCTTTTCGCAGGCGCAGAATCAGGAAACTCAGACTGTACTGGTAACAAGTAGATTATTATTATCTTTTGTTTCCCACTAATTTTTGTACTATATTCCAATATTTGCAAAAATCTTTTCAAATCTCTTTTTCAAAAATCAAATCTCTCTTTTTTCCAACACTATCATACACTTTCTTTCAAATCTTACTTCCACTCAAATTTTCCTTTTGTACGGAATCACATCATTCCCCAACGTCTCTTTCCTTTTTTCCATTCTATAAATACCTCTCATTTTCTTCCATAAAATCTCACATCAAATTCCAACTCATCTTTCAAATTCCTATCTCATATCTATTTTCTCTTCTTCCCTGACAAGAATGGCAAAGTGGATAGAGACACTGTTTCTTACAGTCATCACCATTGCTACGGTGATCATGACTTTCTTCTGCCTGCATAGTCCTGAAGAGTGTGGACCTGCAATGGTTGCACTCCCAATCATCTACATGTTATTATTCATAGCATGGGTCATTAATCGTCATTCTTAAAATTTGCCGTATTTCTTATTTCTTAAATGTACCGTTTATTCGTCGTACTGTTCAATATAGTATGTGATATTTGTACTGTCAGTATTAAATGTTGTACTATTTGTCATGATATTGCTTAATTACTAAGATAATATTTTGTGTGTTTTCTGCCAGTCAAATATTCCTATTTCTGTGCATTAAATGATTTTCAGGGTTATTATCGGTAATTTTGCCCGCATACCGTAAATATTAGTTATTTATTATGTCTATGTTTTTTTAACAAGTCATGTAAATAAACTTTCATTTTTCACATAAAACAAAAACAAAAAACAACAAAAAAAGAAAATTAACTTTGACTGTTGATTTTTCACTCTAACTGCTGCATCAATACGTTGACAGTCAGTTGACAGCCAAACTGCTGGCAGTACAATTCTCAGTGTTTTGTACCATCAATCAAATCAATCTTTCACAATTCAAAATTCCAAGATTTTTGTTCTAGAAGTCTTCTGAATATCACGCGATTAGCAGAGACTCAACACTGCACAAAAATCAGGTACGCTTAACTGTCTCCTACACAAACAGTCCCTAATCAGGGTTTTTCTTGTTTTTACAGGAGCAACAAGTTTTTGAGAGCTCAAATGGATTTCATACACATCCATATATCTCAAAGTACCATCATACAAATTTTCAAACTTCAATTCACTCAGACGCACCGTCAGCAGCTCAAACAGTCAACAGACGACCCGTTTGACCAAAAAAGTCAACAGACAGTCAAAAATGAAATTTTTTGTCAAAGTCCATATTTTGTCAAAGGATTCATCATTTGATCATTGGATGATCATAATTCATCAAGGAAAGATCAAAAATCGACAAAACCCTAAGATTCAAAATTAGGGTTTTTGCCTGAAAAGTCAACTCAACTTTGACTGATCATAACTCTCTCATCCTTCATCCAAAAAATTCAAACCAAATCTTGTTTTGAAGGAAATTCAATTATCTTTCAAATGCCATTGATCCCATGGTCATTGGATTCACCATTTGAAAAATATGATCAAAGACATTACAGGTCATTTTCAAAGTCAACAAAAAGACACTTTTTTCAAAAGGACACACAAGGAGCTTCAAAAATCATTTTGACATGAGACCAAAGGCATTGGTTAGAGGACTCTTTGAGGTTTCCAAAAAGTGCAAGATCTCCTTCATATGACAAAAATTGAAGGATTTACACCTTGTTGAAGTTGGCTAAATTTTGGAAAAATACATGAAATCAACATTGTTCAAAATTGCATTTTTTCCAAATGGGGCCAAGTTTTCAGCATTCAAACATCATTTCCATGATGTTATGGGCCTCCCACGACCAAGACTAAGCCCATGCCTTTTTTTATCCATTTTTGCATGATTTTATCTTACTTTAAGATTAAAATTAAAAGGAAAATGCATGGATAAATGGTAGCTTACAATCTAAGCATGACTCACCCAAGGAACCTTCAATTTTCTGCAGAGGATTGGTGCACAAGGCAAGAGCATTGAATGGAGTCAAGACTTGGTCAAAAATTCAAGGTTTTTAATATTTAAAAACCAAGTTTTCAACAAAGGCAACAAAGATTCTTAGCTTCACTTCCAAGCAGCCTTTGGCCTATAAAAGAAGTGGAATACATCAGCAATAACAGGGGACACGAATCAGAAACAAAGCCTTGCTCATATACACTTGTAATCACTTGAAAAAATTCAAAGAAAATTCAAATTCGAGTTTTTAATTTCAGTCCATTTCAATACAAACTAAGCATTCAAACATCATCTCTGAGCTTCACTGAAACTATTCCAATCAATTGCAAGTCCTAAACATCACTGAATCGAGCTATATAGGCCACGGTTTGTTCAAACTAAAACCAACTTATATCTCATAACACACGCATATTTAACAAGATGTAGATGCATAATTGTGTTTGGTTTGAAGCTCTGGTCGTTTCTGGAGCTTCAATTGGATTTTAATGGATGTTTGTAGCATATACCATTTTAGGGTTTTCTTAGCTCAAAATTAGGGTTCTTCATTAGGGCCAAAATTAAAACAAATTAAGGGCAGGGTTACATTCAGTGGAACAAGACGAATCCAATGGTACCATCGCGCCTGATTTCTATGCTTGTTTGACCCTATTCGTTATTTTGCAGATTTAGGGTTCACTTACAATAGCGCTTTTTTACAAAAGCGCTGTAAAAGGCCTTGTCTGAAGGTTGAAGACGATGAGGTGTCTCCCCCTCATTGGTCCAGAAGCGCGCGCGTGTTTTTAAACTTTCCACTAATCCAGTGCTTTGCAGGTGTACTGATCACCACGTGCCTCAATTTCTGGACCATCTGATCTCATTTAATGAATGATTCAACGCGCCAGATCACTCTTCCCCACCATGCGCCCTCACTGATTACCACACAGGATCAGTATCCTTTTATTTTCTATTTTATTTTCTATTTTATTTTAATTTCTTTGTTAAATTAATTTAAAATAGTTTTAAAAATCCAAAAAATACACAAAAAATATTTTTAGACTTCTAAAATAATATATTATTTTCTGAAATAAAAATATTTTATTTTTCTTCAAAATTTCAATATTTTGCATAATTAATTAGTATATATTTATATATTTGCTTTTTAATTATTCTAACCAATCAAAAAAATCATAAAAAATTGTTCTTCATGTTAAATATTGTTTATATATTATAAGCTAATTTTGTACATATTTTGAATAATTTTCTTTTTAAGTTTTAATTATTTGTATAATTATTTGCATAATTATGTTTTAATTAGCTTAAATCAATTTCAAATCAATTCCAAAAATTCCAAAAAAATTAGTTTTGTTTTAAAATTAATTGACAAATATTTTGTACATATTTTAAACTTAATTTCTAGGTTTAAATCAATTTTCATCTTTTTCTTCATTTTAATTTAATTAATCATGCATTAATTATAATTAAAATAAATCATAAAAAATCCAAAAACATGCCTTTTATTTTTCTTGCAATTTAAAATTCCTAGATAAATGTATAGGATGTCAAATTCATGTAAATAGGCTAGTTTACATTTCCTGCATAATCGATGTAATAGCGTAGATTTACTTTCCGCACTTTACATTTCCGCATTTTACTTTCCAGCATACATATAAACTGCGTGTATGTCAAAGATAAAATTGAACCGTTAGATCACTAACTTCAAAGATAAATATCTGAATCCAATCACAATCACACTTGCACCTCTTCAGGTAATCCTTTTTCATTCTTTCAAAATCAAAGTCAAATTCTACTATTTTGAGTACAAAATCGAACCTTGCTTTTATATCCGGTGAAAGGATAGATTTTTAAAGGAAACAGGATAAAGACCTTACAACTCAGGGTAGACCTCCTAGTTTGCTTGCTCAAATCAAAACAAACAAAATTCTCATACACTGTTGTTTTTCAAAACTTTCAAAAAAGACAATACTCTGTATACATCCAAACACGGGTTATTACAAAGTTAACGTTCTTTTCAAAACATCTTTCGAAAGATAAACAAGCATTTTGTATACATCCGCACACGGATCATTACAAAATTCAATTTACAAAGGTATTTGAAACCACATATGAGCAATTTCAGAGCAATTGAAAAGTCATCGAAAAACAAGTGAGCTAAGCAAACTTAAGAGCCCATGGATAACCATGGATACAAAGGGTGCTAACACCTTCCCTTTGTATAACCTACCCCCTTACCCAGAATTTCTTAAAGGTCTTTTTTCTGTTTCTTTTATAAACCTTTCCTTAATTGGATAAAATAAAAGGTCGGTGGCGACTCTGTGAATTTTCAAAAATGCGAAAGCATTAAGCGACAAAAAAGAGTCAGTTCACGTATCTCTACAGATCAGAGGTATGGCCCGGTATTAAAAAAATCGGAGGTCCACAGCGACCTCAGCCCGCTTAGCGGCCTCAGCCCGCTTAGCGGTCTCCAGCGTGGAAGCAGATATTTTTGGTGCTCCGCTTAGCGGCAGTCTGGGCGCTAAGCGGCGGTACTTTTTCAAGTGGCTACTTTTAGGCACTTAGAGATATTTTTGAGGATCCTTATCTTGTTCTATTCATTGTTACCAACCACACACTCTAGGGCAAGAGAAGAGGAGAGAGAAACTCATAAATCTTCAAGATTTCTCAAGCATTTTTCTTCATCATCTTTGAATTTCTATGCTAGGAGGTCTTGTGTTGATATTTGTTGTTAAAGCTATGGATAGCTAAACTCCTCATGTGTCAAGATTAGAGGTAGTTAGCTTGTAGAGTATGTATTTAGCTTGATCTTTTGTATATGAACCTTGTTGGTGATTAATATATGGTGAATATCTTTGTATTCATGTTTATATGTTGTTTTGATACACTATTGAGAGATATGTTTCAAATCTTGACCAAAAGGGTATTCATGGCTGCCTCTCCCTTCAACGCTTCCAAACAACCCTGCTGAACCAGTAGGGCTTTCATCTTCAAGCGCCACAGACCGAAATCATTCACTCCGGTGAACTTTTCAATCTCATACTTTGTTGAAGGCATCTTCTCCACGCTCACCGCACCAATTTGTTGTGAAAAACGATACCAATAACAAAGTATAATAGGGAATTAGAGAGGAGAATAAGAACACAAGGATTGGTTATAACTGCTATTCTTTTACTTTCTCTTAAAACAAGATTACAAGTTTACAAGAATAACAAATAACCTCTCTCACCCTAAATTAGGATTTGCAGCTTAGCAATGATGAAAGACTAGTATGCTATTTATAATAAAACCTAACATACTAACTAATGGGCTTTTTCAGCAAGGCCCATTACACAAGTCAACTTAATAAACAAGCTAACTTAACAAATTAGGGTTTAAACACTAAAACCTAATTTAACATGCTAACAACTCTAGCATCTTCGATATCTGCATGCTAGACCCATCTTCGACTACAGCATGCACACTTCGACACCAGCATGTGAACAATCCTTCGACTTCATGCTTAACTCTGTCGAACTGTCGAACCAAGAAGCTACCCTTCGACAATACTAGAGTTCGATTCAATATCTCACATCTTGAATGTGCACAATTGCTAGGGAGAGTGATAAGTCCTTTGTGCTAGCATGATTATAGCACTTTGTCCTTCATTTTTGAAGTGATTGTAGGTGATTCAAGTTTGAACATCATTTTGATAAATGCAAGTGTGGTGAAGTGTTTGTATTTAGAACCTAGCTCATATTCATGTTTTGATCTTGTACAAGCAAGGGATGGTTATGGAGCATGCATGTAAGTCAAGTTTGAACCATTCTCTTTATGTTGCTAACCTTGTAAATACTATTTTGTTTGTGCTTGTTGAGTTGTTCTTGTTTGAGGACAAACAAAGGTCAAAGTTGGGGAGAGTTGTTAGAATCCAAAATGTGGATATTTGTTGATAAACTTTTGTGGTATTTTGATAACTTTTCTCATTACTTTTCTATTTAATTTCGGTTCGTAATAGTGTAAATAAATAAAATCGAGTTTAGTAGTAAGTATAGTATTTTTAAGCTTTTCTTATGTTTTTTGTAGGTTCTATGCATTTTGGCAAGTAATAGGAGGTAAGGATGCAATTTGGAGCAAGTTTGGAGGCTTAATGAAGAAGTTTGGTTCAGCAAGGGCCGCTCAGCGGCCACTAAGCGCGCTTTCCAGGGGCGAAAGGAAAATTTGTGCTCAGCAAGTCCCGCTTAGCGGCCTCAGCCCGCTTAGCGGTCTCCAGCGTGGAAGCAGATATTTTTGGTGCTCCGCTTAGCGGCAGTCTGGGCGCTAAGCGGCGGTACTTTTTCAAGTGGCTACTTTTAGGCACTTAGAGATATTTTTGAGGATCCTTATCTTGTTCTATTCATTATTACCAACCACACACTCTAGGGCAAGAGAAGAGGAGAGAAAAACTCATAAATCTTCAAGATTTCTCAAGCATTTTTCTTCATCATCTTTGAATTTCTATGCTAGGAGGTCTTGTGTTGATATTTGTTGTTAAAGCTATGGATAGCTAAACTCCTCATGTGTCAAGATTAGAGGTAGTTAGCTTGTAGAGTATGTATTTAGCTTGATCTTTTGTATATGAACCTTGTTGGTGATTAATATATGGTGAATATCTTTGTATTCATGTTTATATGTTGTTTTGATACACTATTGAGAGATATGTTTCAAATCTTGACCAAAAGGGTATTCATCTATCAACAATCAAACTCTAGAGATAGATTTGTGAGTTGATAATCACTTGTATCAAACTTTAAAGGTTATTATGTCAACTGTCGGCATGAGAGATCATCTGACGGTTAATATAATAACAATCACGACACTGCTTTAGAGATAAACAGTATCGAGAGGATACGTGATTGTATTAATCATTGATATGTTCATATACATGATCATCAGAGTATATTCAAAAGTAAGCTAATGAAAACTAATCTTGACACAGTTTTACCAAACCGTTTTTAAATCCTAAGTTATTGTCTTTAATTTCTTTTCATGCTATTTATCTTTCATGACACTAAAAACATCCAGAACCTTAACTTAAAATACACTAAGCTGTAGAACGGCGATAATATCGCATCAATCCCTGAGGAGTTAATGAAGAAGAAGGTGATGAAGGAAACCACGAAGAAGAGGAGGATGGTGATGAGTGATGATGCATACCTTTTGGTGATGTTGTTATGTTTTATTGTGTTTGTTTGCTAGTACTTTAATTTTCCGTTGAATAGTTAGTTGTTGGATTATTTTGTTACCATCCTTAGGGATGTGTTTTGTTTTGTTGTAATGAAGTAGCAAATGGTGCTACTAAGACATCTTTGAGGCATTTGCCATTGGCAATTTGTCTCTAATATATTATATCATATTAGGTGTGTGTTATATTTTATGTTTTTATTATAGTGTTAAGTTTGTGTAGTTATATAATATAGTAATAGTAAATATAATAAGTAGTGCTAGTAATATTATAATAGTACTAATAATATAATAGTAGTAATTATGTTTGAACATAATATTAGTAATTATAAGAAATTTTTTGTTGTTTGTCCTTGTGATGAATAGAAAAAAAACTCAAGCAAGCAAAATCTCATCAAAGAGTGGTAACATCAAAGTTGGATGGTGATGATAATGCTCTTGATGCGGTGCATGCTAAGGTAACGATTTTCTTGCTTTGTAGATATTAGTGTGAATATGATTTAGGTGCTTTATACAAAAACTTGTCATCACTTTGCATTTGAAAGATTTTGTTCATATTTGAATCAAGTTAGGACATAACTACATAAGTGAGAGGACTTTCTATTGTGTACTAGAAACTTTTGTGTGTGCTAGCAATTGGTGTTAACTGGGATAATTCATGCTTAATCTGCTTTGTTTAAAGTGTTAGAACTTAGAAGTGATCGAGGCAATTTTTTGTGTAATACGAGAAAAACCACCTTCCAAAAGGCCACATGTGAGAGTGTGATCAATTGAAACCAATTTTGAGCCTTAAATTTTGATGTTGCCAAGTGAGTTGAATGAGAACCGACAAGCTAGTAAGTATTCCCTTATTAAGTTTGTTGAAGAAAAGCAAATAAAGAAAACTTTTGACTCACTTGGAAAATATTTTCTTTGGTAGACACTTAACCCAATTACACTTAAACCTTAAATGAAGAGCATAATTGTGTTGAATTGTTGAATTGTTCAAAGTTGGGGAGAGAGGAGTTTACTTGAGAAAAAGAAAGAAAGGAAATGGTGGTATAATAGAACAATGCATTCAAAAAGAAAAAGAATAATATGAAAAAGAAAAGAAAAAGTTCAATGAATTGAAAAATCAAAAGACAAAAGAAAGAATGCATTGTAGTGTTGTTAAGTCAAAAGGGAGAAATAAGAAAGTTTGTGTAAATAGTGTGATTGAATAAATGCTCTTCATGCAATTGTCCCTTTTTGATTCATTGGCCTTGTAGAAATGTCACTTGTTTGGAACCGAGCCAAGTTACAACCGAAAAAGCCCTCGTGATCTTTGTTGCTATCATTTTGGGTACTTAGTTTAGATGAATGTATGAATTGTCTTGAATGTGCACAATTGCTAGGGAGAGTGATAAGTCCTTTGTGCTAGCATGATTATAGCACTTTGTCCTTCATTTTTGAAGTGATTGTAGGTGATTCAAGTTTGAACATCATTTTGATAAATGCAAGTGTGGTGAAGTGTTTGTATTTAGAACCTAGCTCATATTCATGTTTTGATCTTGTACAAGCAAGGGATGGTTATGGAGCATGCATGTAAGTCAAGTTTGAACCATTCTCTTTATGTTGCTAACCTTGTAAATACTATTTTGTTTGTGCTTGTTGAGTTGTTCTTGTTTGAGGACAAACAAAGGTCAAAGTTGGGGAGAGTTGTTAGAATCCAAAATGTGTATATTTGTTGATAAACTTTTGTGGTATTTTGATAACTTTTCTCATTACTTTTCTATTTAATTTCGGTTCGTAATAGTGTAAATAAATAAAATCGATTTTAGTAGTAAGTATAGTATTTTTTAAGCTTTTCTTATGTTTTTTGTAGGTTCTATGCATTTTGGCAAGTAATAGGAGGTAAGGATGCAATTTGGAGCAAGTTTGGAGGCTTAATGAAGAAGTTTGGTTCAGCAAGGGCCGCTCAGCGGCCACTAAGCGCGCTTTCCAGGGGCGAAAGGAAAATTTGTGCTCAGCAAGTCCCGCTTAGCGGCCTCAGCCCGCTTAGCGGTCTCCAGCGTGGAAGCAGATATTTTTGGTGCTCCGCTTAGCGGCAGTCTGGGCGCTAAGCGGCGGTACTTTTTCAAGTGGCTACTTTTAGGCACTTAGAGATATTTTTGAGGATCCTTATCTTGTTCTATTCATTGTTACCAACCACACACTCTAGGGCAAGAGAAGAGGAGAGAAAAACTCATAAATCTTCAAGATTTCTCAAGCATTTTTCTTCATCATCTTTGAATTTCTATGCTAGGAGGTCTTGTGTTGATATTTGTTGTTAAAGCTATGGATAGCTAAACTCCTCATGTGTCAAGATTAGAGGTAGTTAGCTTGTAGAGTATGTATTTAGCTTGATCTTTTGTATATGAACCTTGTTGGTGATTAATATATGGTGAATATCTTTGTATTCATGTTTATATGTTGTTTTGATACACTATTGAGAGATATGTTTCAAATCTTGACCAAAAGGGTATTCATCTATCAACAATCAAACTCTAGAGATAGATTTGTGAGTTGATAATCACTTGTATCAAACTTTAAAGGTTATTATGTCAACTGTCGGCATGAGAGATCATCTGACGGTTAATATAATAACAATCACGACACTGCTTTAGAGATAAACAGTATCGAGAGGATACGTGATTGTATTAATCATTGATATGTTCATATACATGATCATCAGAGTATATTCAAAAGCAAGCTAATGAAAACTAATCTTGACACAGTTTTACCAAACCGTTTTTAAATCCTAAGTTATTGTCTTTAATTTCTTTTCATGCTATTTATCTTTCATGACACTAAAAACATCCAGAACCTTAACTCAAAATACACTAAGCTGTAGAACGGCGATAATATCGCATCAATCCCTGAGGAGACGATACTAAAAATACTTATCCTATACTATCTAACAAAATGGCGCCGTTGCCGGGGATTGGCGTTAAGATATTATAAGCATAGCAATAGTTTTGTGTGTTTTAAGTATAAATATTAGTATTATTGCCTAGTCTTTGCTCACTTTTTGGTTAGTGTTTCAGCTCTGGTTTATGCGTGGGAGTGTCCCAGCAGATCAGCTTCTTTTTGATCCAGAAATTGAAAGAACCGCAAGGAGATTGAACAGTAAAACTAGAAGAAGAAGGAAACTAGCCAAAGAACGAAGATTAGCCCAAGAAGCTACTACTTCATCAGCACCACAAGTTATAGAAGAAGAGATGGCAGGGCATGGAGAACAGGACCCACCGCCACCACCACCACCACCGCCAAGAGCACCATGTGCTAACAGTCCAAGAAGAGCAGCCCAGTTTGCACGAAATGACAACAATGCAAGAAATTCTGAAATGCAGACTGGCATTCTTCAACTACTTTATGCTAGTCCTTTTTCAGGACTTGATCATGAGGACCCATATACACACTTGACAAAGTTCTATGAAATTGCCGGAGCAGCCGGAGCACCCGAAAGAGAGGAAGAGCAAGTGTTTAAAATATTATTTCCTCACTCATTGATTGGTAAAGATAAGGATTGGTACCTTGATCAACCTACTCAAACCATGACAAATTGGAATGAGTTAGAAGAAAAGTTTCTTGATAGGTTCTTTCCTCAGTCAAGGTTGCTTGAAGCAAAAACAACAATTTCAGTGTTCTCTCAAGGTGTGAAAGAAACTCTTAATGAAGCATGGGAAAGGTATAAGTCAATGTTGAGAAAATGTCCGAGTCATGGCTTTGATGAACTCACCCAGATTCACATTTTTCGTAATGGCTTACAACCACAACCGAAGGTTCTTTTAGATGCTACAGCTGGAGGTTCCTTAATGGCTAAGACAGCAGAGGAGGCAATAGAGATAATTGAGAAAATGGCCAGGAATGATCATCAGGTGCAACATAACCGAGGAGTTGTTCAAAAGAAACCGGGACTTATTGAATTAGGAACCAATGATGCTATTCTTGCTCAGAACAAGCTTCTTTCTCAACAAGTGGAGGAGCTTACAAAACAAATGGCAAGGTTACCTCAACAACTCAAGGAATTAAATGATCCTAACAAGAACAAACAAGTTGCTTCGTGTGAGCTTTGTAGTGGAGACCACCCTACCGGATATTGTCCACCGGTGAATGAAGTGAATTAAATGGCTGTCATACCCCAATTTTTGACCTAAGATACCACCTCATATCATAGCATATGCATCATTTGCATTTCTAACCAATTGCATAGCTTGTGTTTGCTACTGGTGACTCAGCAGGATTTAATCAGGAAATCACTCATCAGCACAAGTAACAATCAATTAGGGTTTTGACTGAAGACAGCACACTCCTGACTTTTGCTCAGAGATTGACCTAATAACTTGGGACATGACCTCAAGACCCCAAGTGCATCATTTTGACCTAATCCATTGGCTCATAACATCTCCTACACAAAGATTGATCAGACAAATCCTCAGATCAGGGTTTTGAACTATCAGGGACTGAAATCAGGGATCACATTTGGGAAACCCTAAAAATCCCCAGGGAGTCAATCAAAGACCTCAATCATCTTCAAATAATCCCTATGACAACATGCAATGGAAATTACATCTCAATTCAAGATCCACAGTCATCAATTTCATCAGGTCGACAATTAGGGTTTTTTGACCTAATTCACTGAACAACTGACTTTTTAATCAGGACATGGCGCCACAACTCAAACCATGGCTCAATATCCTCTAATGCTTCAATGTGATTCATTCATACCATTCATATGGTGAGGATAGCCTGTTTCATTTGAAATCTCCAGAAACGCGAATCGTCAGAAAAAGTCAACTGTACAAGATCACCATTGACTTTTGGGGAATTTTGGTCAACCATGACTTTTGAAGTTTTGAATCATCAATATATGATATGAGAAGTCATTTGATCAAGAAAAATAATCAAAAATCAAAAAGTCAAAAGTTTGACTTTTATACTTAGAAAAATTTTCTAAGTGTTTTTCATGGTTTTTTGCAAACTTTGAAAGGGAATTTCTCAAAATTTCACCTACAAACTGAAAAAAACTTCCAACATGAAAGTTGTAGATTTTGATCCAATAAACAACTTTGACACATATAAATTTTTTCCATAAGATCAATCATTTAAGAGATATGGTGCTTCAAAGTTGGTACTTTTTGAAAACTTCACTTAAAACTTCATTTTCTTCAAAGTTCATGGATCTTTTTCACCCACTTCCTTAAGGATCTTGAAGAAACTTTCAACTAGGGTTTTGAAGTGTGTAATATGAGCTTTCCAAAATGTCCAAGAGCATGAAAAAATATGGAGTGTAGCTATGGTTTTGAATTATGCATTTAGTGATCATTTTCACTTGAATTTTCACCATTTTTCACTAAGTTTCAAGACTACATGACCTATAATCCAAGAAATGATGCAAAGAGGCAATAATTGAAGATATTTTCTCTGATTTGAGATCAGAATGGAAGAGGATAAGAAGCTTGAGTTTTAACCATGGTTTGGTCACTTTAACCATTTGCATTTAATGTGAAAGATTCCATTTTATCTCTTAAGCCAAATCATCATTTCTTTGATCAACTTGCAAAGCTCTTCATTCAGAAACCTTGGCCTATAAATAGAGGTCCAAACTCCATTCAAAATCACACCAAAGTCTCACAAATTATAGGCTTTCTCTTTCTTTCTTAGAATGCAAGTTTCTTAAGTTTCAAAGAGGTAAAATGCTCAATCTCTAAACCTTTGAATTTCTGACCAAAGTGATGCTTCCCACAAACCACAAACATCATATGGGATGTGTTTGATCCACTCACACACTCCAAAAACACCTCAAACTCAAAATCACTACCTCACTTCTCAAATATGCATAACCATGGCCTTATCATGCCAAAATCCATTCAAGATCATTTCTGTCCAAACTAACACTTTCAACACCTCATATATATCACATATGAACTATCCAAACACTCACATATGATCTGTAACCTCATAATCTTCAGATTCGATTCACACTCCAAGGTTATGCAGGTCGGGTACCACAGCTTAGCACAGATGAATTCATATGGTTCCAAGCATCCAGACACCTTCCATAATCATCATTGAAGCTATTCAGATTGATACAAAGCATCTGTAACACCTCCAGATCAAAATCCAATTCTCAGTTTGGCCGTTTTTGAGGTAAGTGCACTTGAACTTCAAACTCATACTTGCACGCATCATAAATGAAATATGAGCATACCATCTTGTTTCTGCACCTATGAGGATCATTAACCCTCAATCAATTGCATCATAACATGATCATACACGATTTCACAATGATTTGTCATATTAGGGTTCTTCGTGTTCATCAGAAAATTGATAGCCTTAGAGTGAAAATAAATGCAATTAAAGGTCATCATCATGTTCCTCGTCCAAAACCGAGTGAGATAGACCCTTTGATCAATCAAAACAACACAGATTTGAAGAATTTCAAAATTCAGTTAGGGTTGTGTTCTTGGCGCGTTTTTTGGTTCAAAGAATTTAAATATTTGTTTTAAAATATAATGCATTGGAAGCGTATCATAAACAAGCTGCACGCGCAGCTCAGTTGGTTGTTGTTTTGAGTAGTGAACCTTAGGGCGTGGGTTCAAACCCTGGTGAGGCCAAAAGCATTTTTTTTATCACTATTTTCTTTCAATTTTTTACACAACTTCACCAATTAATTTAACCATTCAAATCAACTCATTTTTGATTCATTTTTTACACACCTCTTATTTAATATACATATTTTGACAATATCAAAAAAAATCACAAAAAAAGATTTATTTAATATGTTTTTAATTAGGTTTAAAATGACATATTTTTAAGTGTTTTTAAATACTTTAAATATTGTTTTTTTATTTAATTTTTAACCTAATCACTTGTAAATATTTTTTGTGATCAAACCCTAATCATTTAGGTCTTAATTGAGTATTAAAACTTGTTTTAACTTAATTAAGTTTGTTTCCTTTCAAATTCAAATCGTTTTAAGACGAGCGATCACGATTCTTTTTCAAAACAATAAACCATTTCTTTCTGAAACTTTTGATTAAATCTTTTAATTGATCAATTGGTTTTCAAAATGATGTGGGGCCTCTCGAATATTAGAGAGTATAAGACCCACTCCTTTTTCCTTTTACAATTTTTCTTTATACAAAAAACTCTTTCAAAAACAAACTTTCAAGCAGTTTTTTTTTTCAAACAACGCGTCTGTAAATAAAACGATCAACCATGTTTTTAAAAATATACCATGGGCCTCCATGTAGGTATAAGTCCCAAGCCCTTTTGTACATACCCACTCCAGTACATGAAATTAGGTATTTCATTGTACGCCTTTTGTACATATCTCAATCAGTTTGTTTTTTAACTCTGAATAACAAAACCAAAAATGAAGGTTTTCTTTAAATCTTCCCAAAAATATACCATGGGCCTCCATGTAGGTATAAGTCCCAAGCCCCTTGTGAATACCTGTTTACATAGCTTTGAATAAGTTCAAGTGGACCTCTCCCCGAGTATGAGTCCCGAGCCCTGTGTATACAAATGAAGCATGCTTACAGGTATATTTCCTTCATAAACTCCATTATACACACACACCTTGTCATATATGTATAACTGTTCATATTTGTTCATGTACTTCTTCATGTTTGTTCGTACTTGTTCATACTTGTGATTGTGTTATATGCTTATTCAACTTAGTACAACACTAGGTTCCCCATAGCCTCCTATTGGGCTTCGTGCAAAGAATCTCCACTAGTGTAGGTTAGGACATAGAGTATGGTTTCCCGGTGAAATCGCTCTAAGAGCTCAAACCAACTATACCATGCCTCCCCTTGGGCTTTGTACAAACGAGTGACCCTCCCATAGCCTCCTCTTGGGCTTACAATGCAAGGACCCTGGATTGTCCCTCCCATAGCCTCCTCTTGGGCTTACAATGCAAGGACCCTCGAATAGCCTCCTCTTGGGCTTCGTACAAGGACCCACGGGCTTCTTATAAGCACCCCCCAATATCCAAAACAAATACCCTAGGAGATTAGACATTTTTCATCTCTATGCTAGGAGTATCTCTTATATATCATCACAAACAATCAATCAATCAAACTTCTTTTTGCCACAAGGCTGGCTAATCAACCAAACTTCTTTTTGCCACAAGGCTGGCTAATCAATCAAACCGTTTTGCCACCGTACTGGCTGATTAATCAAAGTTTTTGTCACAAGGCTGACTTCATTGAAACTTTTGCCACGAGGCTGGCTGATTAATCAAAACTTTTTGTCACAAGGCTGACTTCATTGAAAGTTTTTGCCACAAGGCTGGTTAAACAAACAAAAATCAAACAGATGTATGTGATGATATAGATTAGATACATCTAGCATTTAGACGACATTTGTCTATTTTCCTTTGCTTCCACTAGCATAAGTGGGAACTACGATTGCTCTGATTTTCTCAACATCCCTTTGAGAATACGTAGGCACAAGGTCGATCCTTGGCGAGCAAAACAAAACAAAAAAAAACCATTCAAACCTTAGCACCCGTAGACCCGAGCTACAGATGCTCTGATTCCCTCTAAGGGATATGTATGCAGAGGATCGCGATGATCTTTGCGAGCATAATCAAACAAACACCTTAGGTCCCACCTCTTTTTCACAAGAACCTCCACCACAACAAGCATGGAATGAAAAACAAAGAAAAGAAACCTATAGAGTACTATAGATACGTTGGGTGCTAATACCTTCCCTTCGTATAACCAACCCTCTTACCCAAGATCTCTCCCCCCACTTTTAGGTTATTGCAGCTTTTTCCCTTTTCCTCCTTTGGAAATAATAAAAAGTTTGGTCGGTACAAAAGAAAAATCATTTTTTTGAGCACTCGAGCCCAAAGAAGGCATCAGGTGTCTCATTTAGAAAAGACAAACGATTTTTCGCCCGCGACAGAAAAATGGCGACTTCACTGGGGACCATCTTTTTATTGTTTCCAAAGGAAGGGTTAATTCTATTTTCTTTATTTTTCATTTCATTTTTTGTTATATGTGTGGTTCTTGTTCTGTTACTTGTGTGGTTCTGTTACAAGTGATACATTATGGACAAATCCTAACCCGGATTAAGTACACATAAGAAATTAGGTGGAGGGTATAGTCATGTGCAGGAGCACGTGAGAATCCTTCCGCTCAGTGGAGGTTCCTTGTTGGTAATATATGTTTAGCATGTTTCGTAGCGAAGACATTATTACTTTCATTGAACTGTAGAAGCTGAGAGACCGTAGAACCCCAACCCATCCTGGCCTTATTAGGTTGTGGTGCAGAAACTATTCAGGTGAAGACTTGGATTAGTTGTCATGCGGAGAACCACACTCAGACGAGTTTTTCTTGAGAATATTACTGGCTCATGAGTTTAATTGTGGAAGGCCGGTAATATCCGAAAGAAAAATGTAGACTCTGACATATCAGTAGAACATGTTGTGCAGGTGATTAACTAGAACTATCCCATTTTTGGTTCTCTGACCTCATGCTCATGACTTTGGACCGTTGAACTTATGCGTTACCATGTTTGCGTTACCATGTATGCGTTACCATGTTCGCGTTACCATGTTTGTATACCATGTTTGTAGTACCATGTTACCATGTTTGAACTACCATGTTTGCTTTACCATGTTTGAATATGTGGCATTCATGCATCCACGCATTCATACATTCATTAGAAAACCCATCTTTTTCCATAAAAAAACATGATTTTTCCAAAAATTTTAGAGAATTTTCTTTGCAAACATTATAGGATTAAGTTATGGAAAAAAGGTATACCAAAAAGTACGGTTTCAAAACGCCTGATGTAGAAAGACTGATAGAGTTAGCATCTTCTGTACAAGATCCTTCTAATTTTAGGAAAATTTATGGAAAGCTTTTGCCTATTTTGAACACTCATGTTGATGAAGGACTTCTCAAGACTCTGGTTCAGTTTTATGATCCCGTCTACCGGTGTTTTACCTTTCCAGACTATCAGTTGGTACCAACCTTGGAAGAATATGCCAATCTTTTGGGTATCCCTGTGTCTGACAAAATACCCTTCAATGGTTTGGAAGCCATTCCTAAGTCACACGTCATTGCAGCAAGTACCCATTTGAAAAAGTCTGAAGTAGAGAGTAATTGGACTACCAAAGGAAACCTCCCGGGTTTAACCTCACACTTCCTGGTAAAGAAAGCCTTTGATTTCATTGAAACTGGTAGCATGATAGCTTTTGAAGCTATACTAGCCTTGCTCATCTATGGGTTGGTTCTGTTTCCCAATATCGACAACTTTGTTGATATCAATGCCATAAAGATCTTTCTGATTGGAAATCCTGTTCCGACTTTGCTTGGTGACATGTACTTCTCTGTCCATCATAGGAATTGCCAAGGCGGTGGAATCATTGTATGTTGTGCACCTTTGTTGTTCAAATGGATTGTTTCACACTTACCTGAGTCTCCTATTTTCACGGAAAACCGGGAAGGTTTGCGTTGGCCTCGAAGACTTATGTCTCTTACTAATAATGATATTCGTTGGTATACCTTGGCTCGCTGTGGTACAGAAACCATTGAAAGTTGTGGAGAGTTCGCCAATGTACCCCTCATTGGTACACAAGGGGGAATTAACTACAATCCGGTCCTGGCCCGACGACAACTCGGGTATGCAAATTCAGTTAAACCTGCTGGTCCCTCAGTGGAAGGATACTTTTACCGAGAAGGGGATAATCCTAAAAAGTTGAAAGCAAGAATGATGAGAGCTTGGTACGACGTCCGATGGAAAGAAAAAGGCGAGGAAAGAAATTGCATTGCCATGGACGCCTACACCTGCTGGGTAAAGAAAAGAGCCAAGGAGTTCCAAATGCCTTATGCTTATGAAAAACCCATGTTTCCTGCAGTGTCTCAACGACCCAACATTCCCACTATGGAGGAATACCAAGACACTTTAGCCAAGATGAGGACAGAAAAAGATGCTTGGGAAGAAAAGTTTCGTAGCACTGAGGTGGAAAATAGAAAGTTGAAGAAAAGAGTGAAAGATCACGAAGAAACTCTCTATTATCAAGATGGATGGCTCATGAGCAAAGATGAGAAGATTCGCCAGAAAGACGCTGCAATCAAAAGGTACATCAAAGAAAGCAAGAAAAATCTGGAAGGCTCGACAAGCAACGCTCCGACTCCTGATGATTGGAAGAATATTGTTGACAAGCTAAAGATTGAAAAGGCCGAGTTAAAAGCTTACTATGGGAAAGAAATCATGAAGCTCAAGCTGCACAATGCATTTGGTTCTTCGTCTGATGAAGATGCTTAGGATTGTTTAGCTTTTTATTTATCATTTGCTTTTGTAAGGAGCTACGCTCCAATGTTGTAACATTTCCCATTATTGCAAAAAAAAAAAAAAAATAAAAAAATAAAAAAAATGAATGAATAAAAGATTTGTTTGTGTTTAAATGTTTGCAAGGAAATAATCTTAAAAATATTTGGAAAAATCATAAATTTCTTTTTGCATACATCATTCTGCATATTGAGTCTGTTGTATAGAGTCTCATCTTTTGGATCTTTCTCCATTAGATCGTCAAGCTGTCGCGTCTCAAAGTTTCTCGACCGCGCTCGCAATCAGATCACAGATACAATACTCGTTCAAGCAGAAGAAGAATCATGGAAAGTTCTGAACAAGAGAATATTGAGCTTCGTGGTACAGTGACCACCCTTCAGGAAAAGTTGGAAAGTCTCACTACTCTGGTTGACTCTTTAATGGCCGCACAGAATCAGCCGCCGCCACCCAACAGTCAAGCAACGGTAACATCTGAGGTCACTACTCCAGTTTCTACAGTTGCGTTCGGTATACCATCTTTCTCTATGCCAGAAGGTTGGGGCACGCCTTTCAGCTTCGGTACAGGTTTCCGCCATAATTTCTCTGGGGTTCAAACAGCTACAACTGAAGCGCCTGCCGCACAAAGTTCACAGTTCACTCCAAATCAGGGGGTAACTTTTTCTCAAATCACTATGGCACTTTCTCAACCCACTATGACAGTTCCGACCCCTACGGTTCACACTGTTCCTTATGATGGCAATGAGATTTATCATGATCAAGGTGATAGCACAAATCAGCGTAATCTTGTGGGAGATCTCCAAGAGCAGTTCAACAAGATGCAGTTGGAAGTCAAAGCTATCCGTGGGAAAGATTTGTTTGGAAAGAATGCCCAGGAGCTATGTTTGGTTCCCAGTGTACAAATACCGGCTAAGTTCAAGGTCCCTGACTTTGAGAAGTACAAAGGTAGTTCTTGTCCGCAAAGTCATCTTGTGATGTATGCCAGAAAGATGTCTACTTATGCAGATAATCATCAGTTGCTTATCCATTACTTTCAAGACAGTTTGACTGGAGCCGCACTGAAGTGGTACACAGGCTTGGATAGCACTAATATTCGAACATTCAATGACCTAGGTGAGGCCTTTGTCCGACAATACAAATATAACTCAGATATGGCTCCAGACAGAGATCAGCTTCGGTCCATGGCTCAGAAAGATCATGAAGCTTTCAAAGAGTATGCCCAACGATGGAGAGAAACTGCTGCTCAGATTAATCCACCGTTAAAAGAGAAAGAGATGACAAAGATCTTTTTGAATACTCTCAGTCCGTTTTATTATGAACGCATGATTGCTAGTGCTCCAAGTGATTTCACCGAAATGGTAAACATGGGGATGCGTCTAGAAGAAGGAGTCCGAACCGGACGTCTGACTAAAGAAGGTGGATCTTCGAGTGGAACCAAAAAGTTCGGAAGTGGTTTCCCAAAGAAGAAAGAACAAAGTGTTGACATGGTATCCCAAGGGAGGCCAAGAGGAAATGTCAATCGTCAGCGACAGGTTGCTTCTATCACACCAGTCGTTAACACAGCACCGAATCCGGGATTTACCCCTCAGTTTCAACAACAACAGCCTCGACCACAGGCTCAGCAGCTTAACAACAATCAGAATCGTGTACAAAGAGCTCCACAGTTTGATCCGATTCCAATGACCTATACAGAATTGTACCCTGCACTGATTGAAAGAGGCCTTATTCAAACTAAAGCACCACCACCAGTACCTGAGAGACTCCCATGGTGGTACAAAGCAGAGGTTTCATGCCCTTATCATCAAGGGGCACCTGGCCATGATCTTGAGCATTGCATAGCCTTGAAATATGAAGTTCAGAGGTTGGTTAGATCTAATCTCCTCTCTTTCAGAAATTTGAATCCAAATGTACAAGCAAATCCGCTGCCCAATCATGGAGGGCATGTTGTAAACATGGTATATGGATGTCCTGGTCAATACCGAGTCTATAATATCAACTTCTCAAGAGCAGATTTGGTACAAATGCACGCCACTCTTTGTCGGGGGCAGAATTTTCGCCAACATCAATACGGTTCCTGTAGAATATGTTGTGTGGATCCTCACGGGTGTTCGATTGTGAGAAGAGATCTCCAAGTTTTGCTAGATAATGGTACTATTGAGATCTACAGAAATAGGGATGAAAATGAAGTTAACATGATAGGATGTTATCCGCATGAGCTTTTAGTCTCAGATATCAACTCGGAAATGCCTACAGTTAACGTCATAGTTCCTCATTTCAACATGCCTGAGCGCATGGAAGTTACTTACAACAAGCCGAAGGTTCCTGTTGCTCCTTTGATCATTTGTCTACCTGGACCTGTTCCTTATGACTCTGACAAGGCAGTTCCATACAATTACAATGCCACAATGATAAAGGACGGACAAGAAGTTCCTTTACCTACTCTTTCATCTGTCGAAAACATCGCTGATGTGAGTCGTGTAACAAGAAGTGGACGTGTGTATACTCCACTACCCCCAAAGCAGCCTGTTGCCCCTGCAACCGAACAAAATCCTGTTAATATTCCAGTAGGAAATCCTGTGGAAACTCCTGTCAGTATTACAAACATTGATGTTGGTCAGTCCAGTGGAACCAATGTCAATCCTGACTTTGATGAAATTTTGAAACTTATCAAAAGAAGTGAATATAAGATTGTGGATCAGCTTATGCAGACTCCTTCAAAAATCTCAATACTTTCATTGCTGTTGAATTCAGAAGCCCACAGAGAAGCCCTGATGAAGGTCTTGGATCAAGCTTTTGTAGATCATGATGTGACTGTTGACCACTTTGATGGGATAATAGCCAACATAACAGCTTGCAACAATTTAAGCTTCTGTGATGAAGAACTCCCCGAGGAGGGTAGAAATCACAATCTTGCTTTGCACATTTCTATGAACTGTCAGTCAGACTCTTTGTCTAATGTGTTGGTAGACACCGGATCTTCCTTGAATGTTATGCCAAAGACGACTCTTGCTCGCTTGTCTTACCAAGGAATGCCTATGAAATTCAGTGGTGTAGTTGTCAAAGC
This sequence comes from Vicia villosa, assembly GCF_029867415.1. Classification (NCBI taxonomy): domain Eukaryota; kingdom Viridiplantae; phylum Streptophyta; class Magnoliopsida; order Fabales; family Fabaceae; genus Vicia; species Vicia villosa. Next base: position 65,453,103 of record NC_081180.1, read on the forward strand.
ATTTGATGGATCGCGAAAATCTGTTATCGGAGAAGTCAACCTTCCCATGACAATTGGTCCACATACATTTCAAATCATCTTCCAGGTCATGGACATTCAAGCTGCTTATAGCTGTCTGTTAGGACGACCATGGATCCATGAAGCAGGGGCAGTAACTTCTACACTCCATCAGAAGTTAAAATTTGTAACAAATGGAAAATTGGTAACAATAAGTGGAGAACAAGCCTTGATGGTGAGCCATTTGTCCAATTTCTCTTGCATAAGTGCCGATGATGTGGAAGGAACTCAGTTCCAAGGTCTCTCTTTAGAAGACGAATCTTCCAAGAAGAAAGCATCGATCTCTTCTTACAAAGAGGCGGTAAAAGTAGTGAAAGATGGAACTACCACTGGCTGGGGGCAAGTTGTGATCCCTACCAAGAATGAAACCAGAGCAGGACTCGGATGTTCCCCAACATTCTCAAACTGCACCAAGAAGGATGAAACCCTTCGTCCGATCAAAGAAACATTCATTAGTGGAGGATTCCTTAACCCGATTCCTCAAGAGGTTAATGTCCTTATCGAAGAATGCACCGAAGAAGGTCTACCCGATACCGAAGAAGAATGGAAATGTTATCTCAATGACTCGGGATACATATCTCAGGAAGAACCATATCCTCCGTCAGAGAAACCCAAAGGCAAAGAAACTGAGCCTGTTCCTGCAGAAATATGGGACACATTGGGACAACCAAGTGGAAAATTTGATTACATGGTGAAGTATACTGCACCTGAAAGTTACAAGATTGCGATTGAGGATATCCAACCAACTGGATGGGGAGATTCCTTTGAATATAATAGTCAACCAGAAGAGGCTTATCAGCCTTGTCAATTTTCTCAGCAGCCTGAAATTACTGAAGATTTCGGATTTAATGCATCTGCCAAGATTAACAATCCTGAAGATGGTTATTATCACATAAATGCCATTTTTGAAGATGAAGGGGAAGATGGTCCCGCAACTGACTCGGAAAGTGTCGCTGACAATGAGTCTCTTCATCCTGAAGACTGGGAAATACATCCTGAAAATTCTGAAGATTGTGACTCGTCTTATGCTCTTCAAGAAGTAGAAGAAGACCGTTTCAACTCTACAAAGAACAAGAGTGATAAACCAGGACCTTCAAATCCTGCTCGACCAGCGGTCAATGTCAATACTGAAGACAATTCTGAGGAGAACTTTCCTGAATACATAATACACAGAGGAGTTCGTTGCTACTGGAAAGCTGTCGACGTTCCGAATGTTGTTCGCCGCTCAAAGTAATCACCTCGCTGTTATTTTGACCTCCTGCCTTGCCCAAAGCAGAGAGATGTTTTATAGGGCTTTGCTTTTAAATGTTCCGCCCAAATAACTTTGTGTATAGGGCTTTGTTTTAAAAGTTTCTCTCTTTGTCCTGCCCAAGGCAAATGAGTTTGTGTTTAGGGCTTTGTTTCAAAAATGAATCATAAATAAAAGTGTCATTTTGAATTCCCTACAGTATATGCTTTATTTTTGCTTTTTCTGGAAATGGTAATCCTAAAAAACCAAAATAAAATATAAAAAAAAAAAACTTTTTCAAAAAAATCTGCATACACTCCTGCATTCATAAATTTTCTGAAATAAATATAAATCACATGTGCAGATTTACTATTGATAAACCCATTGAATGCAATAACCCTATGCCCTCTCCCAACTTTGAGTTTCCTGTGTTCGAAGCCGAAGAAGAGGAAGAAGAGGAGATCCCAGACGAGATCTCTCGATTACTTAAGCACGAGGAAAGAGCCATTCTGCCTCACAAAGAGCCTTTAGAAAAGATCAACTTGGGTTCTGAAGAAGACAAAAAAGAAGTGACCATTGGATCGCTGCTTGATACTGATATCAAGAGTAAGTTGACAGAACTTCTCAAAGAATATGTTGACGTGTTTGCCTGGTCCTACCAAGACATGCCTGGGTTGGATACCAATATTGTTCAGCATTACTTACCATTGAAGCCAGAATGTCCGCCAGTCAAGCAGAAGTTGCGAAGGACTCACCCTGATATGGCTAACAAGATCAAAGTGGAAGTTCAAAAACAGCTCGACGCAGGTTTTCTTGTCACCTCAGAGTATCCTCAATGGTTGGCCAACATAGTGCCAGTTCCGAAGAAAGATGGCAAAGTCAGAATGTGTGTTGACTACCGTGACTTGAACAAGGCCAGTCCAAAAGATGACTTTCCATTACCACATATTGACATGCTGGTTGATAACACCGCTAAGTTCAACGTCTTTTCTTTCATGGACGGGTTCTCCGGTTATAATCAGATCAAGATGGCTCCTGAAGACATGGAGAAGACATCTTTCATCACCCCATGGGGTACCTTTTGCTACAAAGTGATGCCGTTTGGATTGAAGAATGCAGGCGCAACTTACCAAAGGGCAATGACTACTCTCTTTCATGACATGATGCATAAAGAAATTGAAGTTTATGTGGACGACATGATAGCCAAGTCCAGCACAGAAGAAGAACATATTGAATACCTTTTGAAGTTGTTTCAACGACTAAGGAAATATCAGCTCCGCTTGAATCCTAACAAATGTACTTTTGGGGTTAGATCTGGAAAACTCTTGGGTTTCATTGTCAGCCAAAGAGGTATTGAAGTAGATCCCGACAAAGTCAAAGCTATTCAAGAGATGCCTGCACCAAAGACTGAAAAGCAAGTAAGAGGATTTCTTGGACGATTGAACTACATCTCCAGATTTATCTCTCAAATGACTGCTACTTGTGGGCCAATTTTCAAGCTTCTCCGCAAAGATCAAGGGGTTGTATGGACTGAAGATTGCCAGAAAGCGTTCGACAGTATCAAAGAATACCTGTTAGAACCACCAATATTGATTCCTCCGGTTGAAGGAAGACCACTAATCATGTACCTTACTGTGTTAGAAGAATCCATGGGTTGTATGCTTGGACAACAAGATGAAACCGGTAAGAAGGAGCATGCCATCTATTACTTGAGTAAGAAATTCACAGACTGTGAGTCTCGTTACTCCATGCTCGAAAAAACATGTTGTGCTTTGGCTTGGGCTTCAAAACGTCTCCGCCAGTACATGATCAACAATACTACTTGGTTAATCTCCAAAATGGATCCGATCAAGTATGTCTTTGAAAAGCCTGCCTTAACAGGAAGGATTGCCCGATGGCAAATGCTATTATCCGAGTATGACATCGAGTACCGTGCTCAAAAAGCGGTCAAAGGAAGCATTCTCGCCGATCATTTGGCGCATCAACCAATTAATGAATATCAATCTCTCAAGTTTGACTTTCCTGATGAAGATGTCATGTACTTAAAGATGAAAGATTGTGACGAACCGTTACCTGAAGAAGGTCCTGAGCCTGGATCAAGATGGGGCCTAATTTTTGATGGAGCAGTAAACGCTTTTGGCAATGGAATTGGGGCAATCATCATCACTCCCAAGGGTACTCATATCCCGTTCTCCGCCAGACTGCTATTTGATTGTACCAACAACATCGCAGAATATGAAGCTTGTATCATGGGTCTCGAAGAAGCCATTGACTTAAGGATCAAGATCCTCGACATATATGGAGATTCAGCCCTTGTGATCAACCAAATCAAAGACAAGTGGGAAACTTACCACCCTGGCTTGATTCCTTACAGAGATTATGCAAGACGTCTGTTGACTTTCTTCAACAAGGTTGAATTGCATCATATACCTCGAGATCAGAATCGAATGGCAGACGCCTTGGCTACTCTATCTTCCATGTTCAAAGTCAGTCACTGGAATGATATGCCTATAGTCAGAATCACGCGCCTTGAAAGGCCCGCCTATGTGTTTGCAACCGAAGCAGTCATCGATGATAAACCGTGGTTCCACGACATCAAACGCTTCCTTCAAACTCAAGAGTACCCGCTTGGGGCATCAAACAAAGATAAGAAAACTCTAAGGAGACTTTCTGGCAGTTTCTTCCTGAATGGAGATGTGCTATACAAAAGAAACTTCGACATGGTTTTGCTCAGATGCGTGGACAGACACGAAGCAGACATGTTAATGCATGAAGTGCATGAAGGGTCCTTTGGAACTCATTCAAATGGGCATGCAATGTCCAAAAAGATCTTAAGAGCAGGATACTATTGGTTGACAATGGAATCTGATTGTTACAAACACGTGAAGAGATGTCACAAGTGCCAGATCTACGCAGATAAGATCCATGTGCCACCGACTCTACTCAACATTCTCTCATCTCCATGGCCTTTCTCCATGTGGGGTATCGACATGATTGGAATGATCGAACCGAAAGCTTCAAACGGTCATCGTTTCATCTTGGTAGCCATAGATTACTTCACCAAATGGGTCGAAGCAGCATCTTACGCCAATGTTACAAGACAAGTGGTCGTGAGGTTTATCAAGAATAACATCATTTGCCGATATGGTATTCCCAGCAAGATCATTACTGATAATGGTTCAAATTTGAATAACAAAATGATGAAAGAATTGTGTGAGGAATTCAAGATTGAGCATCATAACTCTTCTCCTTACAGACCAAAAATGAACGGCGCCGTCGAAGCTGCCAACAAGAACATTAAGAAGATCGTCCAGAAAATGGTCGTCACATACAAAGACTGGCATGAAATGCTGCCATTTGCTTTACATGGGTACCGTACTTCAGTGCGTACTTCAACAGGGGCAACTCCCTTTTCTCTAGTATACGGCATGGAAGCTGTGCTCCCCGTAGAAGTTGAAATCCCATCAATGAGAGTCCTCATGGAGACTAAGTTATCGGAGGCTGAATGGTGTCAAAGCAGATATGATCAGTTGAACTTAATCGAAGAAAAACGTATGACTGCTCTATGCCATGGACAGTTATACCAAGCAAGGATGAAACAGGCCTTCAACAAAAAGGTTCGACCTCGTGAATTTCAAGAAGGCGACCTCGTGCTTAAAAAGATCTTGTCTTTTCAACCAGATTCTAGAGGCAAATGGTCTCCTAATTACGAAGGCCCGTATGTTGTCAAAAGAACATTTTCTGGCGGCGCCATGATTCTTACAACCATGGATGGTGATGAACTCCCACATCCTGTGAATGCTGATGCAGTCAAGAAATACTTTGTCTAAAAAATACAAAAGAACAGCTCGGTAAGTCGAAAACCCGCAAAGGGCGACTTAGGCAAAAATGAGCGTCTCGGTGGACTGAAAACCTGAAAGGGCGGTCCAGGCAAAAATTAGAGACAATAAACAGAAAAAAATTCATCCTGATAGATTGAAAACCTGAAAGGGCAATCTAGGCAAAAATTAGGGATTTATGACAAAGTAACTGCATCAGTCCATACTTCGTCACCTGAAAAGTCCGTACTTCGTCACCTAAGGAGTCTTTCTCATCAAAGGATCTTCAAACAAATCATCACCAATCTGAAGCGACAAGCACAGTTGGAACTCAAAGTTGTAAGGGAATAGTGGTTATTGCTTTCAATGTAGCCTTTTCCGCATAATTACCATTTCCAACTTTTGTAAATACTCTATGGAATCACGCCTTTAGCTGATTACCATCCTATTAAATAAATTTGAGCCTTGTGCCCATTTGTTTGCAATCTTTAATTTCTTTCAGCTTTCAAAATGACGCTTTAATTGTGTTATTCATTTTTTGAAAAAAAGAAAAAAGTTTTAAATGAATTTACTTCACTTTTTCAAAATAAAAGCGAAACTTTCCTTTGAGTTGTGAACAACGGAAGGAACATCAGCAGTCGTCTCCATAGGATGAACAAAAGGATTCTCCCTGAAAAATTGTTGAGACAACGGTATTCTTGTCCCAGAAAAGAATTCCTGAAGCAATTACCCCTCGAAGTAAAGAAGCTCTTTTATCCCCAGCGAAGAAGCTCTTTTATCTCCAGTGGAGAAGTTCTTTCATCTCCAGTGAAGAAGAAAAGATGCTTGTCTTCCCCAGAGAAGTTGAAAGCACGCAACACCATTCATCACCTGTGTTATCTACACCGTGTTGAAGAACATTTGCCAAGTATCTGGTTGTATTGCGACGTCGGTCCCTCTCCAGTATACACTTCTTTGTCTGTCAGTATTGTCAGTATGCATGCTACATTCATGACATTCATCATTCATACATATTTGCATCATTTATGCATTCTCGCATTTTCAATGTTTGCTTCAAAATCACCTGTTTAGGATATATCTATCCCAAAAAAAAAAAAGAAAAATGAAGAGAAAGAAAAAAAAGAAAAAAAAAGAAAAAGAAAAAAGAAAAAATATGGGCGTGTCATCTCTCCAGTAGGTTGTCACCCATAAGCAAAAAGAACATATTCTTTCTCCAGTTCCCCACTGAGATCATTCCTCGTGGAAGAAGGTTGCTTTAGTTTTTCCTCTCCAAAACAAAGGAGAAAATCCCCAGTTGAGTTCATTCCTCATTGGGTACAAAGTCTTGTTTGACTGTCTCTTTCCAATTCATTCTTGGTTAGAACCTTGTCTTTACCAAAAATTCAAATTCCGGTTCTCAAACAGAGTCGTGAAAAAATAGACCATAAACGATAGCCTCATCATCTGAGCAGTTTATGTTTCTTTCAAAAGTTTTTTCTCTCTAGGAAATCAATCATGAAGACCATTTGACAAATCAGGGCCTTATTACTGTTCACAAGGCTGAATAACCAGTAATTTCCCTAGCAAAGTCTCCAGGATCATTTTATCACTCGGCTGATAATTGATCATGTCTTCAGAACCGCTATCACGAGGCTGGTAGTCGGTAACCTTTTGTTCTGGTTACATTATTAAACATGTCTATCACAAGGCTGATAGTCGGTAATATTAACCAAACCTTTGAAACTCTTTTTACCTTGTCAAGTCTATCACCATGCTGATAGTCGGTAATATAGTTTCATACCTTTCACCTTCGCGTTATTAAACAAGTCTATCCCCAAGCTGATAGTCGATAATGTCGATAGGTAAGCTTTTCTTACAAAGCTATCATTCCCCGGTGAAGCATACACTTGCTTTCCCGAAAAGAAAAAACGGATTCTCTTCCTAAAGCGGATTGAGACGTCCTTCCCGATCTCTTGTCCCCAGCGGAGTCAGTTTTGATATTCCCTCGGTAAAGATATCCTCGTATCATTCGCAATTTTGGTATCTTAGGTCCAAAATTTGCGTCTTCTGATATTTAAGTCTCTTCCACCCTATCAAAACGAAGATTTTCAATCTTCATGTCTCAGGTTGAAGAAACTTAAATAGGGGCATCTGTCATACCCCAATTTTTGACCTAAGATACCACCTCATATCATAGCATATGCATCATTTGCATTTCTAACCAATTGCATAGCTTGTGTTTGCTACTGGTGACTCAGCAGGATTTAATCAGGAAATCACTCATCAGCACAAGTAACAATCAATTAGGGTTTTGACTGAAGACAGCACACTCCTGACTTTTGCTCAGAGATTGACCTAATGACTTGGGACATGACCTCAAGACCCCAAGTGCATCATTTTGACCTAATCCATTGGCTCATAACATCTCCTACACAAAGATTGATCAGACAAATCCTCAGATCAGGGTTTTGAACTATCAGGGACTGAAATCAGGGATCACATTTGGGAAACCCTAAAAATCCCCAGGGAGTCAATCAAAGACCTCAATAATCTTCAAATAATCCCTATGACAACATGCAATGGAAATTACATCTCAATTCAAGATCCACAGTCATCAATTTCATCAGGTCGACAATTAGGGTTTTTTGACCTAATTCACTGAACAACTGACTTTTTAATCAGGACATGGCGCCACAACTCAAACCATGGCTCAATATCCTCTAATGCTTCAATGTGATTCATTCATACCATTCATATGGTGAGGATAGCCTGTTTCATTTGAAATCTCCAGAAACGCGAATCGTCAGAAAAAGTCAACTATACAAGATCACCATTGACTTTTGGGGAATTTTGGTCAACCATGACTTTTGAAGTTTTGAATCATCAATATATGATATGAGAAGTCATTTGATCAAGAAAAATCAAGAAAATTAATCAAAAATCAAAAAGTCAAAAGTTTGACTTTTATACTTAGAAAAATTTTCTAAGTGTTTTTCATGGTTTTTTGCAAACTTTGAAAGGGAATTTCTCAAAATTTCACCTACAAACTGAAAAAAACTTCCAACATGAAAGTTGTAGATTTTGATCCAATAAACAACTTTGACACATATAAATTTTTTCCATAAGATCAATCATTTAAGAGATATGGTGCTTCAAAGTTGGTACTTTTTGAAAACTTCACTTAAAACTTCATTTTCTTCAAAGTTCATGGATCTTTTTCACCCACTTCCTTAAGGATCTTGAAGAAACTTTCAACTAGGGTTTTGAAGTGTGTAATATGAGCTTTCCAAAATGTCCAAGAGCATGAAAAAATATGGAGTGTAGCTATGGTTTTGAATTATGCATTTAGTGATCATTTTCACTTGAATTTTCACCATTTTTCACTAAGTTTCAAGACTACATGACCTATAATCCAAGCAATGATGCAAAGAGGCAATAATTGAAGATATTTTCTCTGATTTGAGATCAGAATGGAAGAGGATAAGAAGCTTGAGTTTTAACCATGGTTTGGTCACTTTAACCATTTGCATTTAATGTGAAAGATTCCATTTTATCTCTTAAGCCAAATCATCATTTCTTTGATCAACTTGCAAAGCTCTTCATTCAGAAACCTTGGCCTATAAATAGAGGTCCAAACTCCATTCAAAATCACACCAAAGTCTCACAAATTATAGGCTTTCTCTTTCTTTCTTAGAATGCAAGTTTCTTAAGTTTCAAAGAGGTAAAATGCTCAACCTCTAAACCTTTGAATTTCTGACCAAAGTGATGCTTCCCACAAACCACAAACATCATATGGGATGTGTTTGATCCACTCACACACTCCAAAAACACCTCAAACTCAAAATCACTACCTCACTTCTCAAATATGCATAACCATGGCCTTATCATGCCAAAATCCATTCAAGATCATTTCTGTCCAAACTAACACTTTCAACACCTCATATATATCACATATGAACTATCCAAACACTCACATATGATCTGTAACCTCATAATCTTCAGATTCGATTCACACTCTAAGGTTATGCAGGTCGGGTACCACAGCTTAGCACAGATGAATTCATATGGTTCCAAGCATCCAGACACCTTCCATAATCATCATTGAAGCTATTCAGATTGATACAAAGCATCTGTAACACCTCCAGATCAAAATCCAATTCTCAGTTTGGTCGTTTTTGAGGTAAGTGCACTTGAACTTCAAACTCATACTTGCACGCATCATAAATGAAATATGAGCATACCATCTTGTTTCTGCACCTATGAGGATCATTAACCCTCAATCAATTGCATCATAACATGATCATACACGATTTCACAATGATTTGTCATATTAGGGTTCTTCGTGTTCATCAGAAAATTGATAGCCTTAGAGTGAAAATAAATGCAATTAAAGGTCATCATCATGTTCCTCGTCCAAAACCGAGTGAGATAGACCCTTTGATCAATCAAAACAACACAGATTTGAAGAATTTCAAAATTCAGTTAGGGTTGTGTTCTTGGCGCGTTTTTTGGTTCAAAGAATTTAAATATTTGTTTTAAAATATAATGCATTGGAAGCGTATCATAAACAAGCTGCACGCGCAGCTCAGTTGGTTGTTGTTTTGAGTAGTGAACCTTAGGGCGTGGGTTCAAACCCTGGTGAGGCCAAAAGCATTTTTTTTATCACTATTTTCTTTCAATTTTTTACACAACTTCACCAATTAATTTAACCATTCAAATCAACTCATTTTTTATTCATTTTTTACACACCTCTTATTTAATATACATATTTTGACAATATCAAAAAAAATCACAAAAAAAGATTTATTTAATATGTTTTTAATTAGGTTTAAAATGACATATTTTTAAGTGTTTTTAAATACTTTAAATATTGTTTTTTTATTTAATTTTTAACCTAATCACTTGTAAATATTTTTTGTGATCAAACCCTAATCATTTAGGTCTTAATTGAGTATTAAAACTTGTTTTAACTTAATTAAGTTTGTTTCCTTTCAAATTCAAATCGTTTTAAGACGAGCGATCACGATTCTTTTTCAAAACAATAAACCATTTCTTTCTGAAACTTTTGATTAAATCTTTTAATTGATCAATTGGTTTTCAAAATGATGTGGGGCCTCTCGAATATTAGAGAGTATAAGACCCACTCCTTTTTCCTTTTACAATTTTTCTTTATACAAAAAACTCTTTCAAAAACAAACTTTCAAGCAGTTTTTTTTTCAAACAACGCGTCTGTAAATAAAACGATCAACCATGTTTTTAAAAATATACCATGGGCCTCCATGTAGGTATAAGTCCCAAGCCCTTTTGTACATACCCACTCCAGTACATGAAATTAGGTATTTCATTGTACGCCTTTTGTACATATCTCAATCAGTTTGTTTTTTAACTCTGAATAACAAAACCAAAAATGAAGGTTTTCTTTAAATCTTCCCAAAAATATACCATGGGCCTCCATGTAGGTATAAGTCCCAAGCCCCTTGTGAATACCTGTTTACATAGCTTTGAATAAGTTCAAGTGGACCTCTCCCCGAGTATGAGTCCCGAGCCCTGTGTATACAAATGGAGCATGCTTACAGGTATATTTCCTTCATAAACTCCATTATACACACACACCTTGTCATATATGTATAACTGTTCATATTTGTTCATGTACTTGTTCATGTTTGTTCGTACTTGTTCATACTTGTGATTGTGTTATATGCTTATTCAACTTAGTACAACACTAGGTTCCCCATAGCCTCCTATTGGGCTTCGTGCAAAGAATCTCCACTAGTGTAGGTTAGGACATAGAGTATGGTTTCCCGGTGAAATCGCTCTAAGAGCTCAAACCAACTATACCATGCCTCCCCTTGGGCTTTGTACAAACGAGTGACCCTCCCATAGCCTCCTCTTGGGCTTACAATGCAAGGACCCTGGATTGTCCCTCCCATAGCCTCCTCTTGGGCTTACAATGCAAGGACCCTCGAATAGCCTCCTCTTGGGCTTCGTACAAGGACCCACGGGCTTCTTATAAGCACCCCCCAATATCCAAAACAAATACCCTAGGAGATTAGACATTTTTCATCTCTATGCTAGGAGTATCTCTTATATATCATCACAAACAATCAATCAATCAAACTTCTTTTTGCCACAAGGCTGGCTAATCAACCAAACTTCTTTTTGCCACAAGGCTGGCTAATCAATCAAACCGTTTTGCCACCGTACTGGCTGATTAATCAAAGTTTTTGTCACAAGGCTGACTTCATTGAAACTTTTGCCACGAGGCTGGCTGATTAATCAAAACTTTTTGTCACAAGGCTGACTTCATTGAAAGTTTTTGCCACAAGGCTGGTTAAACAAACAAAAATCAAACAGATGTATGTGATGATATAGATTAGATACATCTAGCATTTAGACGACATTTGTCTATTTTCCTTTGCTTCCACTAGCATAAGTGGGAACTACGATTGCTCTGATTTTCTCAACATCCCTTTGAGAATACGTAGGCACAAGGTCGATCCTTGGCGAGCAAAACAAAACAAAAAAAAAACCATTCAAACCTTAGCACCCGTAGACCCGAGCTACAGATGCTCTGATTCCCTCTAAGGGATATGTATGCAGAGGATCGCGATGATCTTTGCGAGCATAATCAAACAAACACCTTAGGTCCCACCTCTTTTTCACAAGAACCTCCACCACAACAAGCATGGAATGAAAAACAAAGAAAAGAAACCTATAGAGTACTATAGATACGTTGGGTGCTAATACCTTCCCTTCGTATAACCAACCCTCTTACCCAAGATCTCTCCCCCCACTTTTAGGTTATTGCAGCTTTTTCCCTTTTCCTCCTTTGGAAATAATAAAAAGTTTGGTCGGTACAAAAGAAAAATCATTTTTTTGAGCACTCGAGCCCAAAGAAGGCATCAGGTGTCTCATTTAGAAAAGACAAACGATTTTTCGCCCGCGACAATGGTGAATCAAAATCAAGGAGGCTATCAACAAAGACAAGCTCCTTACCAAAACCAAGGTGGATACCAACAAAGGCCTAATGCACCACAATATGGCCAAGGGTGGAGACAAGATAATTATCAACAAAGACAAAGTCCTTATCAACAACAACCACCTTCTCAAGACAAGCCTTCAAAGTTGGAGGAGACTCTAAATCAATTCATGCAAGCATCAATGGCGAATCAAAAGAGTAATGAAGCGGCAATAAAGAATTTAGAGACTCAAGTCGGCCAACTTGCAAAACAATTAGCCGAGAAGCAAACCGGACCATCATTCACGGCAAACACTCAAACCAATCCTAAGGAGCATTGCAAAGCGGTTGTAACTAGGAGTGGGAGGGTGCTTGAAAGTGAAGTGGAGAAGGAGGTCGAGGAGGAGGAAGTTAGGATAGAAAAGGAGAAAGAGGTGGAAAGTGAAGTAGAACCAAAGAAAAATGAGGAAGTCTTAGTTGAAAATGAGAGTGAAGAAAAAAGTGAGGAAGAAAAAGAAAAAAATAGAGAGAAAAAGAGAAATATTAAAGAAGGAAAGAAGAAAGTTATGAGTTCTCCCGTTCGTAATTTACCTTATCCTCATGCTCCCTCGAAGAAGGATAATGAGAGGCAATATGCTCGTTTTTTTGACATATTTAGGCAATTGCAAATTAATATTCCTTTTGGTGAAGCTTTAGAGCAAATGCCAAAATATGCCAAGTTTATGAAGGACATTCTCACAAAGAAAAGAAGTTACACTGAGCCCGAAACGGTTGTCCTAGATGCTAAATGTAGTGCCATCATTCAAAGTACTTTACCAAGGAAGGAAAGAGATCCAGGAAGAGTTACTTTGCCGGTTACTATTGGTGACATTCATATTGGAAGAGGTTTGGTTGACACGGGTTCAAGTATCAATTTGATTCCTTTGTCCATGGTCAAGAGGTTAGGCATTGTGGATATGAAAAATACTAGAATGACACTTCAATTAGCCGATAAGTCTACAACTATGCCTTTTGGGATAGCGGAAGATTTACTTGTGAAAGTTGACAAGTTCTTCTTTCCGGTAGATTTTGTTGTCATTGATATGGAGGAAGATGTTGATACCCCATTGATTCTAGGAAGACCTTTTATGAAGACGGCAAGGATGATGATAGACATTGATGATGGTTTGATGAAATTGAGGTTCCAAGATGAGGAAGTGTGTTTTGATCTCTCGGAAGCAATGAAACATCCAAATGATACAAGTGATTGTTTTAGAATTGATGCTATGGAGGAAGTTATCATGCAAGTTGAAAGTAGAGCTCATGTGTTCAATCCTCTTGAGAAAACATTAACCAAAGCTCTTGATGTTCTCAATGAAGAAGAAGAAAAAGAGATTGAAGAGTGTTTGCGAGATCTTGATGTTTTTGAAGAGATAAGTCCTTTTGAAGCAAAGATGGAGGAGTTGAAAGATGAGCCAAAGGTGGAAGAAACCAAATTAGAATTGAAGATGTTACCGCCCCATTTGAAATATGTTTTTCTTGAAGAAGGTGGTAAGAAGCCGGTGATAATTAGTGGTTCATTGTCTAAAAAGGAGGAAGAGAAATTAATTCATGTGTTGAAAGCTAACAAGGAGGCGATATGATGGGTTCTTTCCGATCTAAAAGGAATTAGTCCGGCCTATTGTATGCATAAAATTATGATGGAGGAGGATTTTAAACCGGTAGCTCAACCTCAACGCCGGTTGAATCCTACAATGAAAGAAGTTGTAAGAAAGGAAGTGGTGAAACTATTGGAAGCCGGAATGATTTATCCTATTTCCGATAGTGCATGGGTGAGTCCAGTCCAAGTGGTACCAAAGAAAGGAGGAATGACCGTGATCACAAATGAAAAGAATGAGTTGATTCCGACACGGACCGTGACGGGTTGGAGGATGTGTATTGATTCCCGAAAGCTTAACCAAGCTACTAGGAAAGATCACTTCCCTTTACCTTTTATGGACCAAATGTTGGAAAGGTTATCGGGTCAAGAGTTCTATTGTTTCTTGGATGGCTACTCCGGGTACAACCAAATTTCGGTCAATCCGGAAGATCAAGAGAAAACGGCATTCACTTGTCCCTTTGGAATTTTTGCTTATAGGCGAATGCCGTTTGGATTGTGTAATGCACCGGCCACTTTCCAAAGATGTATGCAAGCCATCTTCTCGGACTTCATAGAAAAGACAATGGAAGTTTTCATGGATGACTTCTCCGTTTTTGGAGCCTCATTTGATCTTTGTTTGAAGAATTTGGATGCCGTGTTGAAAAGGTGTGTTGAAACCAACTTGGTCCTCAATTGGGAAAAATGCAATTTCATGGTTACCGAAGGCATAGTTCTTGGTCACAAAGTTTCTTCCAAAGGAATTGAAGTTGATCGAGCAAAAGTGGAGGTTATTGAAAAGTTACCACCGCCAACAAATGTCAAAGGAATTCGAAGCTTCTTAGGCCATGCGGGATTCTATAGGAGATTCATCAAAGACTTTTCAAAGATTGCAAAGCCTTTGAGCAACTTGCTCAACAAAGATAAGTCTTTTGTTTTTGATAATGCATGCCTTTTAGCTTTTAATGAATTGAAACAAAGATTGACCACCGCACCCATAATCATAGCACCCGATTGGAAACTTGGTTTTGAACTAATGTGTGATGCTAGTGATTATGCGGTAGGAGCGGTGTTGGGTCAAAGAAAAGGAAAAATTTTTCATGCTATACATTATGCTAGTAAGGTTCTTAATGAAGCACAAATTAATCATGCAACAACTGAAAAAGAACTACTAGCTATTGTATATGCATTAGAAAAATTTAGGTCCTATCTAATTGGTTCGAAAGTTGTTGTTTACACTGACCATGCAGCGATAAAGTATTTGCTTACCAAGCCGGATTCAAAGCAAAGGCTCATTAGGTGGATATTGTTGCTACAAGAATTCCACTTAGAGATTAGAGACAAGAAAGGAGCGGAAAACTTGGTGGCGGATCATTTATCAAGGTTGGTGAATGAAGAGGTAACAAACAAAGAAGAAGAGGTTTTGGAATCATTCCCGGATGAAAAGTTGTTCATGGTGGAAGAAAGGCCGTGGTTTGCTGACATGGCTAATCATAAGGCATCGGGTTGGATGCCGGAAGATTGGAGTAAAAGTGCAACAAAGAAGTTTCTTCATGATGCCAAATTCTATGTGTGGGATGATCCATACTTGTTCAAAATTGGTGTGGATGGTATGTTAAGAAGATGTGTGACAAGGGAAGAAGCAATGAGAATCTTGTGGCATTGTCATAACTCACCTTATGGTGGACACTATGGTGGGCAAAGAACGGCGGCAAAAGTTCTTCAATCCGGGTTCTATTGGCCTACGTTATTCAAAGATGCCTACTTGCATGCAAAAAGTTGTGACAATTGTCAAAGAAGTGGTGGAGTGAGTAAGAGGAATGAGATGCCATTGACAAATATGTTAGAAGTGGAAGTGTTTGATTGTTGGGGAATAGACTTTGTAGGACCATTTCCTTCATCTTTTGGTTGTGAGTATATTTTGGTTGCGGTTGATTATGTTTCAAAATGGGTGGAAGCAATAGCATGTCCAAAGGCGGATGGAAAGACCGTAATCAAGTTCTTAAAGAAAAACATTTTCACAAGGTTTGGAACACCAAGGATTCTCATTAGTGATGGTGGCTCACATTTTTGCAACACACAACTTGAAAAAGTCTTACAACAATATGGTGTGAAGCATAAGGTAAGCACGGCTTATCATCCACAGGCTAATGGTCAAGCCGAAGTGTCCAACCGAGAAATTAAAAGAATCTTGGAAAAAACTGTTTCTTCATCAAGAAAGGATTGGTCACAAAAGTTGGATGATGCTTTATGGGCTTACCGTACGGCATACAAGGCACCGATTGGTTTTACTCCGTTTCAAATGGTTTACGGGAAGAGTTGTCATTTACCCGTAGAATTGGAGCATAAGGCATTTTGGGCCTTGAAGTTGCTTAACTTTGATCCTAAGGCAAGTGGTGAAATGAGAAGATTGCAATTGCTTGAAATGGAAGAATTGCGATTACAAGCCTATGAATCCAACAAAATCTACAAGGAGAAAGTGAAGGGGTATCATGATAAAAAGATTGTGGAGAAGGAGTTCAAAGAAGGCCAAATGGTTCTATTGTTTAATTCAAGATTGAAGTTGTTTCCGGGTAAATTAAAGTCGAAGTGGTCGGGTCCGTTCCGAATCAAGGAAGTAAAAGACTATGGAGAGGTTGTGCTTGAAAATCCGACAACAAATGAAAGTTGGACTGTGAATGGCCAAAGACTCAAGCCGTATCTTGGTGGTGAAGTCGATCGAAGTTCGGAATCCGTTCCGATTTTCGATCCGTAAAGCCGCCATGGACCGTCGAGCTAACCGACGTTAAACAAAGCGCTAGTTGGGAGGCACCCCAACATTGTAAGTATTTTATGTTTTGTGTGTGTTGTGACTGTTAGGAAAGTCGGGAAAAATCGGGGCTTGGGAGACTGCTGAAAAACAGCATTTTACTGATACCGCTAAGCGGCCATCACACCGCTAAGCGGCCAAACAAAAATGCAGAAAAAAAATAATGTGGGCCAAAGGGTCTGACCCGGCCCAGTTAAAAAGGGAAGCAAGTTATGAGGGGCTGAGCGGCCAGAAACCCTAGCCACCTCATTTCTCCCCAAATTTTCAAGTTTCCAAGTGCCCTCTTTTCCTCTTTCAACCTTTGCATCCATTTTTGGAAGGAATTTCTTGTGTTCAACTCATCTCCATCAAGTATCTCTTCCATTTGTGCTTGCAAGGTAAATGTTTGTTATTTTCTTTGAAAAAGTTTGTGTAAATTGGTAGTAGTAGTAGGTAATGTTTAGAATTGTTCATATTTATGGATTTTAGGTTTAGATTGTGATTAAGTTGTTGTTTTGTGAATTGATTTCTGGAATTTGTGTGTTAAAAAACCCTAGTTGTGTAAATTAGGTTAGTTTAGTGATTAGGCAAAGAAGAGTTAGTATTGCATTCATCACTGGTTGCCATATTTGATGCAGAAGGAGTGAAGAGAGTGTAGGGTTAGCAAGTTCTAGCAGCCTGCATTTCTGCAGAATTTTTCTGAGAAATCGCAGGGCCGCTAAGCGGCCGTGACCCCGCTAAGCGGCGGATGCTGATGACAGAAAAATGTTTCTGTTTCTGGTTCAGTTCAGTTCAGTCAATCTAAGTTGGGTCTAATGCACTCAAATGGCTCTGTTTTTCTGCAATATTATGTGTTTAACAATGTGGTGTGCTTTTTGTTGTAATGTGCAGATGACTTCTCGCCAAAGCCGAAGCAAAAGAGGACGATTCCCAGGCTCTAGTTCTGGACACGCTCCCGTTCCCGTAGCACCCCAATTTGACAGTGCAAGGTTTTTGAGTGCTGAGCACCAAGAGTGGTTTGGACGGTTGTGCGGCAGAAAAATTTTACCGGAGAAAATCTTTGACCTCAAGCCTAATGGGGAGTATAGGCAATTTGTGGAAAACATGCATCATCGTAGGTGGGATGTTCTTTTGCAGCCGAGTACTCGTATCAATGTGGATATTGTGAGGGAATTTTATGCTAATGCGATGCCAACGGAAGATACGAAGTATGTGCGCAAAACAGTTGTGAGGGGGAGAGTCATTTCATTCAACCGGGCGGCCATTAGTTCTTATCTTGGTGATCCATTAGCCCTTCCTGAAAATGGGTGTGAGTATGCAAGGATACATAGAGCAAGGGAGTGGAATATGGATGAAGTAGCAGAGACTATTTCTTTTGAGAGTCGTGGTTTTTCTCTTAACCCATCTGGCATACCAGTGAAGATGGACCGAGGGAACATGAATCAGATGGCTCAGCTCTACCTCACCCTGCTTCTGAACAACTTGAAGCCGAAGAGCCACAACAGTGATCTCACTTTACCTAACTCCTGTTTGTTATTTGCTATGATGACAGGTATAGAGATTGACATTGCTCAGATTATTTCTGAGGAGATGCGAGAGGTGGCTTCTAGTGGGCACTCTTTAGGGAGTCGACTTGCTGGTCAACTTCCTTATCCTGCTTTGATTATGGGATTGTGCAGGAGGGCTAGGGTGGAGATTCCAGATGAGGTTCAGATGACTATTACTAGCAAGGTGGATGAGAATTATGTTGCTCGGTTTTGTTCTCCACGGGGAAGGGGTCGTTTTCAACCACAACCTGAAGCAGTAGCTCCTCCTGCCGGCCAAGCAAGGTATAATCAGCAAATGGCTTGCAGGTATAGTTGGGATTATATGGATGCTTTGCGCAGGTCGGAGGCTACCATTCACGACTCTTTGCACCGCTTGTACCTGAAGATGAGCGATCCTTCCAGTGTGACATCTTTTACTACAAATGAGCAGTATGAGGCCATTTGTAACTATCCGGAGGATAGGCCATTCTTTAGGAATGGGGGAGGAGTTAATGAAGAAGAAGGTGATGAAAGAAACCACGAAGAAGAGGAGGATGGTGATGAGTGATGATGCATACCTTTTGGTGATGTTGTTATGTTTTATTGTGTTTGTTTGCTAGTACTTTAATTTTCCGTTGAATAGTTAGTTGTTGGATTATTTTGTTACCATCCTTAGGGATGTGTTTTGTTTTGTTGTAATGAAGTAGCAAATGGTGCTACTAAGACATCTTTGAGGCATTTGCCATTGGCAATTTGTCTCTAATATATTATATCATATTAGGTGTGTGTTATATTTTGTGTTTTTATTATAGTGTTAAGTTTGTGTAGTTATATAATATAGTAATAGTAAATATAATAAGTAGTGCTAGTAATATTATAATAGTACTAATAATATAATAGTAGTAATTATGTTTGAACATAATATTAGTAATTATAAGAAATTTTTTGTTGTTTGTCCTTGTGATGAATAGAAAAAAAACTCAAGCAAGCAAAATCTCATCAAAGAGTGGTAACATCAAAGTTGGATGGTGATGATAATGCTCTTGATGCGGTGCATGCTAAGGTAACGATTTTCTTGCTTTGTAGATATTAGTGTGAATATGATTTAGGTGCTTTATACAAAAACTTGTCATCACTTTGCATTTGAAAGATTTTGTTCATATTTGAATCAAGTTAGGACATAACTACATAAGTGAGAGGACTTTCCATTGTGTACTAGAAACTTTTGTGTGTGCTAGCAATTGGTGTTAACTGGGATAATTCATGCTTAATCTGCTTTGTTTAAAGTGTTAGAACTTAGAAGTGATCGAGGCAATTTTTTGTGTAATACGAGAAAAACCACCTTCCAAAAGGCCACATGTGAGAGTGTGATCAATTGAAACCAATTTTGAGCCTTAAATTTTGATGTTGCCAAGTGAGTTGAATGAGAACCGACAAGCTAGTAAGTATTCCCTTATTAAGTTTGTTGAAGAAAAGCAAATAAAGAAAACTTTTGACTCACTTGGAAAATATTTTCTTTGGTAGACACTTAACCCAATTACACTTAAACCTTAAATGAAGAGCATAATTGTGTTGAATTGTTGAATTGTTCAAAGTTGGGGAGAGAGGAGTTTACTTGAGAAAAAGAAAGAAAGGAAATGGTGGTATAATAGAACAATGCATTCAAAAAGAAAAAGAATAATATGAAAAAGAAAAGAAAAAGTTCAATGAATTGAAAAATCAAAAGACAAAAGAAAGAATGCATTGTAGTGTTGTTAAGTCAAAAGGGAGAAATAAGAAAGTTTGTGTAAATAGTGTGATTGAATAAATGCTCTTCATGCAATTGTCCCTTTTTGATTCATTGGCCTTGTAGAAATGTCACTTGTTTGGAACCGAGCCAAGTTACAACCGAAAAAGCCCTCGTGATCTTTGTTTCTATCATTTTGGGTACTTAGTTTAGATGAATGTATGAATTGTCTTGTGTTGTGAAAAACGATACCAATAACAAAGTATAATAGGGAATTAGAGAGGAGAATAAGAACACAAGGATTGGTTATAACTGCTATTCTTTTACTTTCTCTTAAAACAAGATTACAAGTTTACAAGAATAACAAATAACCTCTCTCACCCTAAATTAGGATTTGCAGCTTAGCAATGATGAAAGACTAGTATGCTATTTATAATAAAACCTAACATACTAACTAATGGGCTTTTTCAGCAAGGCCCATTACACAAGTCAACTTAATAAACAAGCTAACTTAACAAATTAGGGTTTAAACACTAAAACCTAATTTAACATGCTAACAACTCTAGCATCTTCGACATCTGCATGCTAGACCCATCTTCGACTACAGCATGCACACTTCGACACCAGCATGTGAAAAATCCTTCGACTTCATGCTTAACTCTGTCGAACTGTCGAACCAAGAAGCTACCCTTCGACAATACTAGAGTTCGATTCAATATCTCACAAATCTCCACCTTGGACCTAACTCTACAACGTCAAGGAACAAACTAGCTTTCTTCATGCAGCTTTATCAACTGCATACAGTGGAAAAACTTGCAACTCGGCAATGTTTTGGTGATCATATCAGCAGCATTGTCTTCAGTCGAAACCTTCAGCACTTGGACTTCTCCACGCTCGATTACTCCTCTGACGAAATGCAGCCTCACATCAATGTGCTTAGTTCGCTCATGATAGGCTGAATTCTTTGACAGGTGTATTGCACTTTGACTATCACATTTAACAGTGATACCTCGACCTTGAAGTTTCAGCTCTTTCGCAAAACCTTCAAGCCACAATGCTTCTTTCACAGCTTCAGTGAGAGCAATATATTCCGCTTCAGTGGTTGATAGAGCAACAACCTTCTGAAGAGTTGCTTTCCAACTAATTGCTGTGCCAAACATAGTGAAAACATATCCAGAAATAGACTTTCTAGAATCCATACAACCTGCATAATCAGAGTCGACATATCCTTCTATTGCTGCTTTACTATCTTCACCCAAGGCTCCACCATAAATTAAGACTCTGTTTAGAGATCCATTTATGTAACTTAAAATCCACTTCAATGCTTGCCAGTGAGCCTTTCCAGGATTCGCCATGTACCTGCTTACAAGACTTACTGCGTATGCTATGTCGGGTCTAGTACAGACCATAGCATACATCAAAGAACCGACTATATTAGCATATGGGATGCTATTCATATAGGCTCTTTCGACATCAGTACTGGGACACTGATCAATACTCAGCTTGAATTGAGGGTTTGTTGGAGTCACAACTGGCTTCGAATTCGACATACCAAACTTTTCAAGAATCTTCCGTAGATATGCCTTTTGAGATAAGCATAACTTCGACTTCTTTCTATCTCTTCGAATGTCAATTCCAAGAATCCTGGAAGCAGCTCCCAGATCCTTCATATCGAACTCCTTATTGAGTTCAGCCTTCACCCTCATCACATCTTCAACATTGTTGCTTGCTATGAGAATATCATCCACATAAAGCAACAAAATAACAAATGAATTACCAGGTCGAAATCTGAAGTAAACACAGTGGTCGAACTGACTTCTAATGAAACTTATGCGTGCCATGAACTTGTCGAATCTCCTATTCCACTGTCGAGGAGATTGTTTCAGCCCATACAAAGATCTTTTTAGCTTGCACACATAATCTTCCTTTCCCTTTTCGACATACCCTTCAGGTTGCCTCATCAGGATCGTTTCATCTAGATCACCATACAAGAACGCAGTCTTCACATCCATCTGTTCCAGTTCAAGATCGAACTTTGCCACCATGGCAAGCAACATTCGAATGGACCTATGCTTCACAACAGGAGAAAACACATCATTGAAGTTGACACCTTCTTTCTGAGTGAAACCCCTTGCAACTAACCTTGCCTTGTATCTTTTCGACGTCACTCCTTCAATTCCTTCCTTAACTTTGAAAATCCATTTACAGCTGACTAACCTTGCCCCAACAGGTTTCTTGATCAGTTCCCAAGTATGATTATCATGAAGAGATTTCATCTCATCATCCATGGCCTTCAGCCATTCAGTCTTATTTCGACTCCTCATAACTCCCTTATAGTCTCTAGGTTCTTCGTCTAGAACCTCACTTGCAGAGATTAAGGCATAAGCTATAAGATCTGCATATCCAAGTCTCTGAGGTGGCTTGATGACTCTTCTCGACCTATCTCTCGACAATAGGTAGTCATCGTCAGTTTACTCAACTTCAGCATCTTCTGCTTCTTCTTCGACTTCATCTGGGATATGCAATTCAGCATCAACATGCTCCACCTCAACAGGAATCTCTACCTGTTCCAGCTCTTCGTCAGATGTTTCTGTACTTCGACCAACATCATTAGTTTTCTTAAAAGCCATTTCAGCTTCATTAAAAACTACATCTCGACTGGTGATACACCTCCTGTGACCTGGCTCTAGGCACCATAGCCTATAAGATTTGACTCCTTCAGGGTATCCCATGAACATGCATTTCAGAGCTCTAGGTTCGACCTTGTCTTGCCTAATGTGAGCATAGGCTACGCAGCCAAATACTCTCAGTTTGTCGAGATCTGGTGGATGTCCCGACCAAACTTCTTCAGGTGTCTTCATATCTAACGCTGTCGAAGGACATCTGTTTATCAGATATGTTGCTGTCGAAACAGCCTCAGCCCAGAACACCTTTGTTAACCCCGCACTAGTCAACATGCATCTGACTCTCTCCAAAATAGTTCGATTAAACCTTTCAGCCAAACCATTTTGCTGTGGAGTACCTGCAGTAGTTCTATGCCTTGCAATACCAGAGGCAGCACAAAAACTGTCGAATGCCTCATTGCAAAATTCAAGGCCATTGTCGGTTCTCAACCTCTTGACCTTTCTGCCAGTCTGATTTTCAACCAGAGTCTTCCAACTTTTGAAATTCTCAAAAGTTTCATCCTTAGTCTTCTGGATGAATACCCATAATTTTCTGGAATAATCATCTACTATGGATAGGAAATACCTTGCCCCAGAATGTGATGCACACCTTGCAGGCCCCCAAAGATCAGCATGGATGTAGTCAAGGGATCCATGTGTTCTTGGTTTGCCTTTGTTGAACTTCACTCTGCAAGATTTTCCAAATACACAGGGTTCACAAAACTTCAGCTTTTCAATTTTGTCTCCACCAAGCAGATTTTGTTTCCCTAATTCGACCAGACCCCTTTCACTGACATGGCCCAATCTCATGTGCCAGATTTCTGTTTTCGACAAAGGTTTCGTGGATGCAACATTTGTCGAACCACTTACAACTTCAGCCTCAAGGGTATACAAGCCTTGTTTCTTCACGCCTCTCAAGACTTCCTTCGAACCCTTCATGACTCTTAGGATGCTTTTCTCTCCTTGGAAAACATATCCTTTCTGGTCGAATTCACCAAGAGAAAGCAGATTCCTCTTCAAATCAGGAACATACCTGACTTCGGTCAACAACCTTATTGACTCATCATGGATCTTGAATCTCACAGATCCAACACCTGTAATCTTGCAAGCCTTATTGTTTCCCAGCAATACTGATCCACCATCTTGATCACATAATTCCTCGAACAAGTCTTTGTTTGGAGTCATGTGCCAAGTGCAACCTGAATCCATAATCCACTCCTTCTTAGAGTCACTGCTTGAAACCACAAGAACATCAGATGATTCGAAATCATCTTGAACAATGGCAGCGTTGCCATTATCCTTACCTCCATGATATTTTAAGCGTTCAGGGCACACCTTTCTTGTGTGACCCTCCTTTTTACAATGGTAGCATCGAATGCCAGATGCTTCGCCACTGTAAGTCTTCGACTGGCTTTTGCCTTTCTTCTTGTCGAACTTACCATCCTTTCGTAAGAGTTTTCCTTTAACGGCCAAACCTTCGCCAACAGTCGAAGGTTTATGCTCCTTTCGTTCATTCAAGTCCTTAGAGTACAAGGCTGATTGAACTTCTTCAAACGTCAGGGACTCCCTTCCATACAAGAGAGTTTCTTTGAAGTGAGCATGTGATCGAGGCAAAGAACACAATAGTAACAGCGCTTGATCTTCATCATCGATCTTCACATCAATATTTTCAAGATCAAGAATCAGCTTGTTGAACATATCCAACTGCTCAGCCAATACTTTGTCTTCAATCATCTTGAATGAATACAAAGCTTGCTTCAGGTAGAGTCGATTTACCAGCGATTTGGTCATATACAAACTTTCAAGTTTCACCCATAACCCTGATGCCGTCGTCTCCTTTGATACCTGCCGGAGAACCTTATCACCAAGGCTCAACAAAATTGCGCTGTGTGCTTTCTCGATCATATTTGTCTTCTCCGCTGCCGTCAATTCTGCATTCATGGCTGCCTCTCCCTTCAACGCTTCCAAACAACCATGCTGAACCAGTAGGGCTTTCATCTTCAAGCGCCACAGACCGAAATCGTTCACTCCGGTGAACTTTTCAATCTCATACTTTGTTGAAGGCATCTTCTCCACGCTCACCGCACCAATTTGTTGTGAAAAACGATACCAATAACAAAGTATAATAGGGAATTAGAGAGGAGAATAAGAACACAAGGATTGGTTATAACTGCTATTCTTTTACTTTCTCTTAAAACAAGATTACAAGTTTACAAGAATAACAAATAACCTCTCTCACCCTAAATTAGGATTTGCAGCTTAGCAATGATGAAAGACTAGTATGCTATTTATAATAAAACCTAACATACTAACTAATGGGCTTTTTCAGCAAGGCCCATTACACAAGTCAACTTAATAAACAAGCTAACTTAACAAATTAGGGTTTAAACACTAAAACCTAATTTAACATGCTAACAACTCTAGCATCTTCGACATCTGCATGCTAGACCCATCTTCGACTACAGCATGCACACTTCGACACCAGCATGTGAACAATCCTTCGACTTCATGCTTAACTCTGTCGAACTGTCGAACCAAGAAGCTACCCTTCGACAATACTAGAGTTCGATTCAATATCTCACATCTTGAATGTGCACAATTGCTAGGGAGAGTGATAAGTCCTTTGTGCTAGCATGATTATAGCACTTTGTCCTTCATTTTTGAAGTGATTGTAGGTGATTCAAGTTTGAACATCATTTTGATAAATGCAAGTGTGGTGAAGTGTTTGTATTTAGAACCTAGCTCATATTCATGTTTTGATCTTGTACAAGCAAGGGATGGTTATGGAGCATGCATGTAAGTCAAGTTTGAACCATTCTCTTTATGTTGCTAACCTTGTAAATACTATTTTGTTTGTGCTTGTTGAGTTGTTCTTGTTTGAGGACAAACAAAGGTCAAAGTTGGGGAGAGTTGTTAGAATCCGAAATGTGGATATTTGTTGATAAACTTTTGTGGTATTTTGATAACTTTTCTCATTACTTTTCTATTTAATTTCGGTTCGTAATAGTGTAAATAAATAAAATCGAGTTTAGTAGTAAGTATAGTATTTTTTAAGCTTTTCTTATGTTTTTTGTAGGTTCTATGCATTTTGGCAAGTAATAGGAGGTAAGGATGCAATTTGGAGCAAGTTTGGAGGCTTAATGAAGAAGTTTGGTTCAGCAAGGGCCGCTCAGCGGCCACTAAGCGCGCTTTCCAGGGGCGAAAGGAAAATTTGTGCTCAGCAAGTCCCGCTTAGCGGTCTCCAGCGTGGAAGCAGATATTTTTGGTGCTCCGCTTAGCGGCAGTCTGGGCGCTAAGCGGCGGTACTTTTTCAAGTGGCTACTTTTAGGCACTTAGAGATATTTTTGAGGATCCTTATCTTATTCTATTCATTGTTACCAACCACACACTCTAGGGCAAGAGAAGAGGAGAGAAAAACTCATAAATCTTCAAGATTTCTCAAGCATTTTTCTTCATCATCTTTGAATTTCTATGCTAGGAGGTCTTGTGTTGATATTTGTTGTTAAAGCTATGGATAGCTAAACTCCTCATGTGTCAAGATTAGAGGTAGTTAGCTTGTAGAGTATGTATTTAGCTTGATCTTTTGTATATGAACCTTGTTGGTGATTAATATATGGTGAATATCTTTGTATTCATGTTTATATGTTGTTTTGATACACTATTGAGAGATATGTTTCAAATCTTGACCAAAAGGGTATTCATCTATCAACAATCAAACTCTAGAGATAGATTTGTGAGTTGATAATCACTTGTATCAAACTTTAAAGGTTATTATGTCAACTGTCGGCATGAGAGATCATCTGACGGTTAATATAATAACAATCACGACACTGCTTTAGAGATAAACAGTATCGAGAGGATACGTGATTGTATTAATCATTGATATGTTCATATACATGATCATCAGAGTATATTCAAAAGCAAGCTAATGAAAACTAATCTTGACACAGTTTTACCAAACCGTTTTTAAATCCTAAGTTATTGTCTTTAATTTCTTTTCATGCTATTTATCTTTCATGACACTAAAAACATCCAGAACCTTAACTTAAAATACACTAAGCTGTAGAACGGCGATAATATCGCATCAATCCCTGAGGAGTTAATGAAGAAGAAGGTGATGAAGGAAACCACGAAGAAGAGGAGGATGGTGATGAGTGATGATGCATACCTTTTGGTGATGTTGTTATGTTTTATTGTGTTTGTTTGCTAGTACTTTAATTTTCCGTTGAATAGTTAGTTGTTGGATTATTTTGTTACCATCCTTAGGGATGTGTTTGGTTTTGTTGTAATGAAGTAGCAAATGGTGCTACTAAGACATCTTTGAGGCATTTGCCATTGGCAATTTGTCTCTAATATATTATATCATATTAGGTGTGTGTTATATTTTATGTTTTTATTATAGTGTTAAGTTTGTGTAGTTATATAATATAGTAATAGTAAATATAATAAGTAGTGCTAGTAATATTATAATAGTACTAATAATATAATAGTAGTAATTATGTTTGAACATAATATTAGTAATTATAAGAAATTTTTTGTTGTTTGTCCTTGTGATGAATAGAAAAAAAACTCAAGCAAGCAAAATCTCATCAAAGAGTGGTAACATCAAAGTTGGATGGTGATGATAATGCTCTTGATGCGGTGCATGCTAAGGTAACGATTTTCTTGCTTTGTAGATATTAGTGTGAATATGATTTAGGTGCTTTATACAAAAACTTGTCATCACTTTGCATTTGAAAGATTTTGTTCATATTTGAATCAAGTTAGGACATAACTACATAAGTGAGAGGACTTTCCATTGTGTACTAGAAACTTTTGTGTGTGCTAGCAATTGGTGTTAACTGGGATAATTCATGCTTAATCTGCTTTGTTTAAAGTGTTAGAACTTAGAAGTGATCGAGGCAATTTTTTGTGTAATACGAGAAAAACCACCTTCCAAAAGGCCACATGTGAGAGTGTGATCAATTGAAACCAATTTTGAGCCTTAAATTTTGATGTTGCCAAGTGAGTTGAATGAGAACCGACAAGCTAGTAAGTATTCCCTTATTAAGTTTGTTGAAGAAAAGCAAATAAAGAAAACTTTTGACTCACTTGGAAAATATTTTCTTTGGTAGACACTTAACCCAATTACACTTAAACCTTAAATGAAGAGCATAATTGTGTTGAATTGTTGAATTGTTCAAAGTTGGGGAGAGAGGAGTTTACTTGAGAAAAAGAAAGAAAGGAAATGGTGGTATAATAGAACAATGCATTCAAAAAGAAAAAGAATAATATGAAAAAGAAAAGAAAAAGTTCAATGAATTGAAAAATCAAAAGACAAAAGAAAGAATGCATTGTAGTGTTGTTAAGTCAAAAGGGAGAAATAAGAAAGTTTGTGTAAATAGTGTGATTGAATAAATGCTCTTCATGCAATTGTCCCTTTTTGATTCATTGGCCTTGTAGAAATGTCACTTGTTTGGAACCGAGCCAAGTTACAACCGAAAAAGCCCTCGTGATCTTTGTTGCTATCATTTTGGGTACTTAGTTTAGATGAATGTATGAATTGTCTTGAATGTGCACAATTGCTAGGGAGAGTGATAAGTCCTTTGTGCTAGCATGATTATAGCACTTTGTCCTTCATTTTTGAAGTGATTGTAGGTGATTCAAGTTTGAACATCATTTTGATAAATGCAAGTGTGGTGAAGTGTTTGTATTTAGAACCTAGCTCATATTCATGTTTTGATCTTGTACAAGCAAGGGATGGTTATGGAGCATGCATGTAAGTCAAGTTTGAACCATTCTCTTTATGTTGCTAACCTTGTAAATACTATTTTGTTTGTGCTTGTTGAGTTGTTCTTGTTTGAGGACAAACAAAGGTCAAAGTTGGGGAGAGTTGTTAGAATCCAAAATGTGTATATTTGTTGATAAACTTTTGTGGTATTTTGATAACTTTTCTCATTACTTTTCTATTTAATTTCGGTTCGTAATAGTGTAAATAAATAAAATCGATTTTAGTAGTAAGTATAGTATTTTTTAAGCTTTTCTTATGTTTTTTGTAGGTTCTATGCATTTTGGCAAGTAATAGGAGGTAAGGATGCAATTTGGAGCAAGTTTGGAGGCTTAATGAAGAAGTTTGGTTCAGCAAGGGCCGCTCAGCGGCCACTAAGCGCGCTTTCCAGGGGCGAAAGGAAAATTTGTGCTCAGCAAGTCCCGCTTAGCGGCCTCAGCCCGCTTAGCGGTCTCCAGCGTGGAAGCAGATATTTTTGGTGCTCCGCTTAGCGGCAGTCTGGGCGCTAAGCGGCGGTACTTTTTCAAGTGGCTACTTTTAGGCACTTAGAGATATTTTTGAGGATCCTTATCTTGTTCTATTCATTGTTACCAACCACACACTCTAGGGCAAGAGAAGAGGAGAGAAAAACTCATAAATCTTCAAGATTTCTCAAGCATTTTTCTTCATCATCTTTGAATTTCTATGCTAGGAGGTCTTGTGTTGATATTTGTTGTTAAAGCTATGGATAGCTAAACTCCTCATGTGTCAAGATTAGAGGTAGTTAGCTTGTAGAGTATGTATTTAGCTTGATCTTTTGTATATGAACCTTGTTGGTGATTAATATATGGTGAATATCTTTGTATTCATGTTTATATGTTGTTTTGATACACTATTGAGAGATATGTTTCAAATCTTGACCAAAAGGGTATTCATCTATCAACAATCAAACTCTAGAGATAGATTTGTGAGTTGATAATCACTTGTATCAAACTTTAAAGGTTATTATGTCAACTGTCGGCATGAGAGATCATCTGACGGTTAATATAATAACAATCACGACACTGCTTTAGAGATAAACAGTATCGAGAGGATACGTGATTGTATTAATCATTGATATGTTCATATACATGATCATCAGAGTATATTCAAAAGCAAGCTAATGAAAACTAATCTTGACACAGTTTTACCAAACCGTTTTTAAATCCTAAGTTATTGTCTTTAATTTCTTTTCATGCTATTTATCTTTCATGACACTAAAAACATCCAGAACCTTAACTCAAAATACACTAAGCTGTAGAACGGCGATAATATCGCATCAATCCCTGAGGAGACGATACTAAAAATACTTATCCTATACTATCTAACACCTGTTCCATATGGGTATGGCATTCCATATGAACTATTTGGTCTCCATTCGAAAGTAGAATTCGTGCCTTGACCAGACAAATTATTTGCAGCATTTGTCGATGAAAACAGTACGTCTTCTGGACTTGTGGATGAGGGTGCGGTTGTCGACACTGAAACTGGAATAGTCCCTGAGGGTCCTGTATTAGTTTCAGGCATAGCCTGGGAATTATCTGCAGGTCTCGATCCATTCGGACCCGTTGCATCCCGTGTTCCTTGAGTGGAAGTCGAATTTGCCGCTCCTGATCCTGAACCTTGTGGGGGATCTCGATCACCCCCTGCATTGGCCGTAGCAGCCATTTTCTTGTTGTACCTTCGTTTGGGAATCGGTTGTGCACTGTTCTTTAATTTACCGTTCCTAAGGTTCATACAAGATCTTGATATTGTCTAGACAAAAATAAAGCAATTGATTAAAACAATCCGCTTGACACAGTCCCACTGGGCGTGCCAATTTGTTTACGGTGATTTCCGGTAAACAACCGCTAGTCTTCCAAACTATAATAAATATGATTTGGTTACTCGCAGGATCGACTAGATTGATCCTAGGACACATAGTCAAGAAGATTGTTATCAATGTTCATTCGAACCATATTCATGATTCGTCTTCTTCAATAAGCGTTGTTCGATTAAAGAACAAATAATCTTGATAATCACTTTGTTATATGTAAGTGTGATTTCAACGAGAAGATAAGTAACATAACATATGAAATTAAAAGGACTATTAAAACGTAAGGAATCTTAAAATGCAGAAACGTAAAAGACTTTGAAAGTAAATAACATGAAAGTAATTCGAAAGTAAATGACATTAAAGTAAAGATACAGAAATGTAAATGGCAAGAAGTAAACGAAATGCAGTAATTCTGGAAGATATTTGAAAACGAAAGATAATACACATGTATTAAAGTGGTGGTGTCATACGTACATTTTCTCAGCGAACTCTTTCTCTTAACGCTTGATACTTGAGTAAATATGTGAGTGATTTGTACAAAATGAACACACAGAATCCTAACATTAAGACTCCTATTTATACTAGTTTCGACCTTAACGGTCCTACACTAATCTGCTGCCACGTCTCTCATAAGAACTTCTAGCGACGCCATCTGTTACTTGGACAGTTACGAAACCGTCTTCGAATTTCAAGTCTTCCCGCCTGAGTCCGTCTTCGACGCGTGGCAGTGTATTTAAAAACACTACGAAAACACGCTAAGTAGTAATACTTGAATATATTTTATAAATTTTGTCTAAGTCCCCGAAGACACATACTTTCACTAGCTTTCAGTATTCACTATCTTCATAACGAACTTAGAAATCTTTATTCTCGAAGCATGACCATCAGTAGCCATTCTTTTATTTTTAAGGGATGGCCATCAGTAACCATCTTTCCTTCGATTTTCCACTTCTTCGAAGGACAAATATTACAAAACGAAATCTTCAGCTAACAGTGTATACCATGAAATTTAGTAAACAAGTGATAGTCCATCAAAATGGTTATTTGCAGGATCGACTAGATGATCTTAGGACATATGTGCATAAACATTTGTGGCTTTGTTTGAATGTTTGGTGTGAAGTGAAATCTACT
The DNA here is from genome assembly GCF_029867415.1 of Vicia villosa. Taxonomy (NCBI): domain Eukaryota; kingdom Viridiplantae; phylum Streptophyta; class Magnoliopsida; order Fabales; family Fabaceae; genus Vicia; species Vicia villosa. The sequence goes on from NC_081180.1 coordinate 65,484,193, forward strand.
TGGGTTTATACTAAGTTTGAAATGGAGAGTTTTGCAGAAAGTGAAGGATTTCGACCTGGCTGAAATCTTTATAAAAAGTAAGGTGAAAAGGTAAAGACAAAATGCAAAAAAAGGCAAGTTAAAATAAAAGAAATTTGCTTAAAATGTAAAGAACATGGTATTCGGGATCGTACATTTCTCCCAACGGACTCGTTTCTCGCTATACACTTGGATACTTTGAGTTTACGAGTTTTCGTAATGATTTTGATACCTTGAATCCTAACTTTAGAACTCCTATTTATACTAATACAAGATTAACTGTCTTCAATGGCTTGTTCCTTAGAAGTTGACATGTTTTCTCCGCATGCATCTCGCTATTAGTTTAGTCTCCACGTGTACTTTTGGATAAGTCCAGAAAACAGTTATGTTTCTATTCTCCGCGCTCAATCCATTACTGTTGAAGATGCATGCCAATATTTCCATCAAAATCTTGACTACATCGTTTGTTGTCGAAATCCTTGGACAATTCCTCCTAAGGAAAACGCTAACTCCACACTTCTATCTTATGCTTTCAACCTCAATATCTCTGTTTTGGATTTTTTTTTGTTCCTAGATTTCCAGATACTCCACCTACACACAAACCATATCACTTCAACCTATTTTGAGACATTTGTGCCTCACCTTATAGTCCTCCAAATTGGTCCAGATGCAATATGTTATCATTGTACTGAGTTGCAGAGATATTTAACCAACGACAAGCAGTATACCTGGTCCCTACAAAAACTGGACACTCAAAAAATTAATGAGATACCGACTCTTCCTTTCCATAATCTTTGACGCATTAGGTTGATCATTGTCCTCAGACTCTTTTCTTAAATAGATTATCTCTTGTAGCTATTCTATTTTGAAAGAGCCTGAAAGCCAAGTGACTTTTGACACAGTTGATTTGTGTAACGCCTTAGCCCATACCGGATTAGACGTATTACTAATTGTAGATGTTTTGATTGACTGCATTTTGTGGTAAAACATTCATGTGTATTCTGTTGTTTTGACTAAGGTCATGACATGTGGTGTGTAGTGTTAAAGGGTATGCAGGTTCTGGTTGTGTAAGCTAATACATGCTGTGAGTTGGATGTCATGCTCGACGTCATGACATCAGTGTTTAACAGCAGTAGCTGTTACGTTTTCTGTGAGTTGGATGTCATGCTCGACGTCATGACATCAGTGTTTGACAGCAGTAGCTGTTACGTTTTCTGTTCTGTTTCTATTATGTTTCCTTACTTATCTCAGTCTCTATTTTGGGAAACTAAAGATTATGTTGATTGTACATCAGTAATAGAACAAATCATGGGCTGTCTTTTTGGCACCCTGATATGTGAGAAGCTGAGAATTGAAGTGAAGAATATTGTTTGCTGTAATTTATGCAGAACATGGAATGTCACGACATGCTCTGTGACATCAGTATTTGACAGCAGTTACTGTTATATTTAGCTGTCACGCGCCTGCTGAGCTGGAATATAAAGATTCAGTTTTGGTTTTAAAAGATGCAGAATATTCTTTGGAATATTATGCAATCCTATGTGGCAGGTTTAAAGGTCAAGAGAATCAAGATTAGAATATTGGAGAATTATGCAGTTTCCAATTATGAAGATAAATTAGGAAACTTATGATTGAAGACCTTGTTTTTAGCAGAAAGTTTTCTGTGATTTGTAACAGCAAATAATGTTGTGATTGTAAGCCCAAGTCCAGTTGGGAATAGGTTATAAATAGGAAACTTTGTAACCTAGTTTATTAAGCTAGCCGTTGTTTAGAAAGATGTAACCATTAGGGTTAGCCGTGTACGTGAACCTCCCGGTTTGTGGGAAGGTCACTGATTTGTGCCTCGAAGCCTGTAGGTAAGAGGTTTATTTTATTCACTCAGAAGCTGTGAAGCAATGAGTGAAGATTGTACTCTTGGAACTACTCCATTATGTATATTTAACATTGTTGGTGATTAAGCTGTCGATGCAGTGGCTGAGTTGCTGATTGCTAGACATCATTGCTATGATTGGGAGTGGAATGGAGATATTCCATATCTAGGGAGAACCTAGGTAGAGGGGTCATTGGGTAGTGATTAAGTGAGGAGTTGTAAACTGGGAGTTTAGCTCTGAATTGATACTGCTAATAGTGGACTTCATCCCTGGCTTGGTATGCCCCCAGAGTAGGTTGATTGAACCGAACTGGGTGAACAATTCTGTTGTGTTGTTTATGTTTCTGCATTGTTTATTTGTAAGTTCAGTTTGGATGTCATAACATCGTGCCTGACATCAGTGTGTGATTTAATGACTGTGCTAACACAGAATCTCTGTGATTCCAACACTTCCAGACTTCTGGATGTTAGAAGTAATAAATAATTGAGGGATCTGTATGTACTGCCTCAGCTAAGCTGATGACAGACCAGATGTCACGACATCGTATATGACATCTGGGTTCTGTCTTACCAGAATTTCAATTGGTATCAGAGCAGGCATCCTGTCTGTTTCTGGATGAGATCCATGGAAGATACTTTCTGGTTGTTGGAGGTAGTTGATTGTTCGAACATTCATGTTCATATTGAATGGTCCCTAGAAGTGGAGGATGGACCTATGTGTGGAAGACTGGACCAAACTGACCATAACAGGTATATTTTCTTGGCAAGGGAAGATGGTGTTACTGATTTCAAGGATATCCAAATTATTCATGCGGGAGTGAAGAATTTGGGGTGTTTTATTTAGCATATAGCAAGGTACAGAGAAGAAGATTATCAAAACCTTCATGCGGGAGTGAAGTTAATGATAAGGTATTCTTTGTGCTTATTTGTTTCCTTCTGGTCAGAATATTGGTTAGGTCTTGTTGTGTTACTTGAAGAAGAAGCAAGCATATTGTTGGATTGTTCAGCTGCAATTCTTGGTTGTCATGCTTACAACTGGTTCTGGGAGTAAGCATTGTGTAATCTCTGTTGATATATGGCTATTTTCTGCTGCATAGCATCTGATGCATAATCCTATCTTTGAAAGAAGATCTCGAGGGTATATGGTTTTCAACAGAATTTGTAGCAGATTGTTTTCAACTTTAGTACAAGTGTCAAAGATACTTGAGATCTTTTCTCAAGTCCACTCATAAAGGCATGGTTATTGAGGTTGAAGAGGTTCAAATGATCAGTGTTCCTCATATTCATCTGCAAAGTTGTTTGATGATCTTCAAGATTGTCAAGAATTGTGTGTTCCAAGAAGAAGGAACTGATGGCATACTGGTTTGCAGCTACCAGTTGAAGAACAGATGTTCTGGTGCTGAACTTATGTAGTGTGAGTACATTTGTTTGGAACCTACTCCTGATCTGGAAGAGGAGACATCTGCTTTTTGTGTTGATTGGTCAGAATACAATCAATTGAACCTTCCATCCCAAATGTTAGTTTATTTCAGGCATAAGCTTATGGGAGTTGGAAGAAGAGCTCAGTGTAAGTGAAAGGATTCATTCAGGTTTTCTTTTCAAGACCTCTATGAAAATCCAAAGATGAGCTTGTATCTGGTATGTCCTTTTGATCAAAGGAACCAGATGTGTGAATTGTTTTCTTAACCATAGAACAGTTAGTGTTGAAAACTGAATACTGTGTATCGTGCATAGTGAAATATGGTTTTGAATATTGTGTGATGATTCAAGGGAGTCAGATTACTGTGTGGAATCTGAGGTATTTTCAGGAGTTATGTCATAAGTGAATCTGTTCCAGAAACCTTGTTGAGATATGGCATATATTATCCCTTAATCATGAATGATGTGTAGCTGACTGATGCAAAGGTTATTGTTTTAGGCCTGAGGTTTATTGAGGATAAATTTTAGTTGTTTTCCGCTGCATGGTATCTCTGTTAACCATGGTTTATGTAAGTATAGTATCCTCAACTGGTGTATGAAGTATGTATAGGTATAACTCATGAAGTTAGTTGCCTCTAGTAGGGATGTTGTATAATGAGACTTTTATGTACAATGCATGGATAAGCTGTGTGGAGTTTCCATGATTGCTTGTTTGAGGGGGAGATTTGGTTAACCTCCCCACGTCTGGTTCAGCCTTGTGTTTAGTTGGCTGTTGAACGGTGTCACATGGATCTGGTTGTTGTGTGACACATTTGTAAGGAAAGATTCATCTATCTCTTTCCTAAGGGTGAATCTAATTGGGAAAGGATTTAAGATCAATTGCTATTTGTGCCAAGTACAAGTATTTAATTGATTATCCTTGGAGTTCAAGATAACTGATGTTCTTAAAGATGTTGGAACATCTCTTCTTCAAGACCCTGTACAGGAAGGATAGTGCATTTGTTTTAAGATCTATCTCTTTGGTGGCAACATAAACATATGATCTCTGAAAAACATTTCCTGGCAAGAAACATGTTCAGCTTTGGAGTTCACAAGAAGAAGAAGACATCATAATCTTGATGGTGGTTACTTGGATCAGTTTATTTCTGATCTATGTAAGGAAGTGCATTGGCTAATGTACACTGTGAAGCCAAGAACAAGTGGCAGTATTCTTGACATCATGGAAACAGCTTTGCTCAAGGAAGTGGCATCCTGGGTACAGCTAGAGGATTAGTCTCTAACTAGTCCTTCTGATGACTCATGCATCAGAGTGTCTGATGTTGTTGGAAAAGAAGCAGGGATTCATAAAAGTGTGAGCTTGGATGACATAACTGCATAACTGCAGGATGGAGGTTGCGTACTCAAACTTGGTTTCACAATCAGGTCTATGAGAGCATTGAACTCTGGTTCTGTAAAGGGAGGAAGTTCTTTCAAGTGGCAGAAGAAGGAGCTGAATTTAACAGCTAGATGTTAAAACACAATGTGTTGACATTTGGTTCATCTCAGAAGTGGGTTCGAAGGATCAAGATAATCAACATATGGCAGTTGATTATTCTTGAGGATAGTCTTAGACAAATTACTTTTGGGCAGAAGAGTAATAAGTTGAAGACAAAAAGGAGGTGTTTTCTATTCACCTCTTGGAGCTTGTGGTAGAAGTTATGAGCTATCTATGAAAGAGTGCATCTTGTAATATAGATCTCCCATTGTGGGTGACTTATTGTATTCTAATCAAGCTGGTGGCAAAGTGGTATCTAAAGATTATCAGATGGTGTTTTTTTTGTGTGTGTCGTGGTCATGTCATGCAGAGTAACTTTTAAGGGGGAGCTGTACATTGCTTTTGCAGAGATATTTAACCAACGACAAGCAGTATACCTGGTCCCTACAAAAACTGGACACTCAAAAAATTAATGAGATACCGACTCTTCCTTTCCATAATCTTTGACGCATTAGGTTGATCATTGTCCTCAGACTCTTTTCTTAAATAGATTATCTCTTGTAGCTATTCTATTTTGAAAGAGCCTGAAAGCCAAGTGACTTTTGACACAGTTGATTTGTGTAACGCCTTAGCCCATACCGGATTAGACGTATTACTAATTGTAGATGTTTTGATTGACTGCATTTTGTGGTAAAACATTCATGTGTATTCTGTTGTTTTGACTAAGGTCATGACATGTGGTGTGTAGTGTTAAAGGGTATGCAGGTTCTGGTTGTGTAAGCTAATACATGCTGTGAGTTGGATGTCATGCTCGACGTCATGACATCAGTGTTTAACAGCAGTAGCTGTTACGTTTTCTGTGAGTTGGATGTCATGCTCGACGTCATGACATCAGTGTTTGACAGCAGTAGCTGTTACGTTTTCTGTTCTGTTTCTATTATGTTTCCTTACTTATCTCAGTCTCTATTTTGGGAAACTAAAGATTATGTTGATTGTACATCAGTAATAGAACAAATCATGGGCTGTCTTTTTGGCACCCTGATATGTGAGAAGCTGAGAATTGAAGTGAAGAATATTGTTTGCTGTAATTTATGCAGAACATGGAATGTCACGACATGCTCTGTGACATCAGTATTTGACAGCAGTTACTGTTATATTTAGCTGTCACGCGCCTGCTGAGCTGGAATATAAAGATTCAGTTTTGGTTTTAAAAGATGCAGAATATTCTTTGGAATATTATGCAATCCTATGTGGCAGGTTTAAAGGTCAAGAGAATCAAGATTAGAATATTGGAGAATTATGCAGTTTCCAATTATGAAGATAAATTAGGAAACTTATGATTGAAGACCTTGTTTTTAGCAGAAAGTTTTCTGTGATTTGTAACAGCAAATAATGTTGTGATTGTAAGCCCAAGTCCAGTTGGGAATAGGTTATAAATAGGAAACTTTGTAACCTAGTTTATTAAGCTAGCCGTTGTTTAGAAAGATGTAACCATTAGGGTTAGCCGTGTACGTGAACCTCCCGGTTTGTGGGAAGGTCACTGATTTGTGCCTCGAAGCCTGTAGGTAAGAGGTTTATTTTATTCACTCAGAAGCTGTGAAGCAATGAGTGAAGATTGTACTCTTGGAACTACTCCATTATGTATATTTAACATTGTTGGTGATTAAGCTGTCGATGCAGTGGCTGAGTTGCTGATTGCTAGACATCATTGCTATGATTGGGAGTGGAATGGAGATATTCCATATCTAGGGAGAACCTAGGTAGAGGGGTCATTGGGTAGTGATTAAGTGAGGAGTTGTAAACTGGGAGTTTAGCTCTGAATTGATACTGCTAATAGTGGACTTCATCCCTGGCTTGGTATGCCCCCAGAGTAGGTTGATTGAACCGAACTGGGTGAACAATTCTGTTGTGTTGTTTATGTTTCTGCATTGTTTATTTGTAAGTTCAGTTTGGATGTCATAACATCGTGCCTGACATCAGTGTGTGATTTAATGACTGTGCTAACACAGAATCTCTGTGATTCCAACACTTCCAGACTTCTGGATGTTAGAAGTAATAAATAATTGAGGGATCTGTATGTACTGCCTCAGCTAAGCTGATGACAGACCAGATGTCACGACATCGTATATGACATCTGGGTTCTGTCTTACCAGAATTTCACTAATATGAGACAAAAGAACCCAAATATGCTTCTCTAATTGAATATGTGTTCGAAGCATACCACTATCGTTTATTAAGATGATAAATGGTGTTCCTCAAACTTGAACTACCTCTACCCTCGACTCTACTTGAATCAATTTTCATCCCATATTATTAACCAATGACCTATACCTTAAACCACTTCTCTCACAAATTGATTTCCATTCCCATTTTCCTTAAAGCACGACATTGAAAACCTTTAAGTTTTTAAATCTCAAGCATCCTTCTTGGATAGGCCTACACACCTTAACCCAATTTACCCAATTTATTTGTTTCTCATTCTCACTCCATCCTAAAAGAAATTGTTTAAAAAGAGAATCGATTTTTGATATGATACCTGTCAGAGCCTTGAAAAAGAATAGGAAGTTAAATGGAAGAGCTTTCAAGAATCATTTTAGTATTACCACTTGTACATTCTAAAAAATACTTAGGTCGACCTGTAAAGTCAGACAACGAGTTCGACTGTCCATACAGGAATTCTCAACAGACGGGTCGGTATGTATATCCCAGACCAGGGTTAATACACGTCTCAGATTCAGGATGTTACGGCTCTTAATGGTCGATTACGAACGTTACGGCAGTTACTGAATTTATGTGTGAAGCTTACAAGTGTTACAAGTGGTTAGTGGACGATTACGTTATAATGGCCATTACTTGTAATCATTCATAAGGATCAAGGTATGTACTATAAATAGGGGATCCCACCCGAGGTATAAGCAAGACATCTATCTTGGATGCACGCATCCCATAATCGTGCCATCCAAATCCCCTAAATATCCAATATCTTCCTCCGCAGAATTAATTCAGTGAAACATCACCTTATACAATTGCGACCTCGCCGGATTTGTTTCTCGGAGGTATTCCAAACATGTTTTACAGGAACTTCACCCAATCACCGATAGATAGATGTTTATTCTTTCATCTTGACAACCTTAACCTCACAGCCTCAACCACAGGGTGCCACATCTCGGTTCTATTTGAATTTGCGTCCATTGGTAAGCCAAGATAATTGAATGAAGTGTTTCCTAACTAACAATGTAATACGTTTGTTTCTTCCTCAAGTCATCTTTGAGATATGTTGACCCCCTAATAAGATCTTGTTAAAGTTAACCTTTAAAACACACATTAATTCAAATAGTAGCAAGTTTTCTTTGATTATCCTGATATTGGACCACCTTTTTCACAAATGATATGGGTGTCATCAACATACTGAAGGTGAGTCAATCGATCTTCGCCATTGTCGAGTTTAAATTCATTAAACTTCCCAAAATCCACCGCTCTTTTCATCAACGTATTAAAACCTTCTGCGACAATAATAAACAATTATGGCGACAAGGAATCTCCTTGTCTTAATCCACAACTCCTCCTAAACTCCTCTGTGGGACTGCGACTTACAAATACTTACAGAGATGACGATCTTAGAAATTATGAAATCCATTTCCTCTAAACCTCTTCTTTGTTATCACAAAATCCAAAAAAAATTCCAATCCACTGAGTCATATGCCTTCTCAAAATTCACCTTGAACAACAACTTGCTTCTTCCTTTTGTTAGCCTCGTCCACTATTTCATTAATAATTAGAATACCATAAATAATTTGTCTTCCTAAAATAAATTTCGATTGATTTTCTGTTATAATTGTTCCAATCACTCTTTTATTTTAGATGCTTCGTTCACTATCCTTTCTTTCACTACCAAACTCAGTATTTCCTTATCCCTTCTTCTGTTATTAATATATCCATGAAAGTTATTTGAATTGGCATCCCTATCTTTTAACCATGTAGCTCTCAATCTTTTCCACTATATACTGCAATTTAACTTTGAGAGTTTGTGAAGTTTTGTAGAAGTTTCTCTCTTGGTTACTACCTCTTATGTTGAACAAATGACTTCAAGCACAAGAGAGAGGGTGAATTATGGTATTTTAAATACACGATTACTTTATATTTTCTAGATTAAATAGGAAACTTTGGCAGGAATCCTTTTTCAAGAGATCAATATCATGATATTCTTGATATTGGACATCGAACGTAGTCTGTTAACCTCGGAGAGTTTCTTCTCTTTCCATCTTGTTTTCCTCCCATCAAGCCAACTTTTTTACAAAACCACATAAACCAAGGGACACAACTTCCTCTACAAGTTCACCCCATTAGACATCTTCTTCAATCTTCCTAAACTGGTCCAAGATCCTCCACCTGCCCAGTTAATTCGGTTGGGTATCCATGGAGACGCCTTTCTTCAGACAGGATGGAGCCACGATTGATCAGTGCATTTTAATGCATATTCTCTCATGTTTGTACTTAGATAAGAGAAATAGATATAACTTCCATGTTGAATCCAAAAGTTGATTCAAAGTGCAGTCACATAATTCGTTGAAGTTTCAGACTTTATGAAATAATTAGTTTTTGGCCAATTCTGGGCCGGTTTTTAATGTTTTCGACCCGGTTGGGTTAGAACCCAAAATTTTATGTTTTCCTATACCTAGGGGCCGTAGCTACTATTCATATTGATCAATTTTTTCTGTTCATAAAATATTTCAGAAGCTTTGTACGCAAATCCATGAAGAACTAATTTCATTTGTTGATTTGCTGAATTCAGGTTCCAACACCTTGGGGTTATAATAATTTCAATTCAGTTTTTATTCCTTTCAACTTTATTATGTGATTCTTGCTCGCTTAATCTAAATTTCATAGAGTATGTTGAGTCAATTCGAAGTTTGTGTGATCCTTGACTGTAATTAAGTCAGCGTTTACTTAATTCGTTATCGTGTTCGATTAATTTGTCTTTGCTTAATTCGCGAGAGCTTAATTTCATTTGTTTAATTTAGATTAGATGATTTTACATCACACAATACCAATTGCGCTTGTCAATGAATTTGTAATTGAATAGGAATATGAATTCTTCTTAGGAGATTGGAATTACATTAATCGATTATAGGTAGGAACCGAATAAGCAGATTAGCTTTTTAGCTTAATTTGATGATCACTTATTTGCACGATTTTTTAAATCAATCCTTAAATCATAACCCTCCCAAATCGATGTCAATAGCTTAATATTAATACAAGAATCCTTGTGATACGACTCAAGTCATTGTCGTTATCTACAGTTTTTAAAATAACTCGTTTTGATTCGTGCGCGACAATGGATCAAATTGGCGCTACTGTCGGGGACATTTTGATAATATTAACCAATTTTAGGATCTTATTTTTTATTCTTATCATAATTTTCCTTATTTTTTTGTTGTGTTTGTTGATTTTTTAGGGTTGTAGTTCAATGGTAAGTATTCCAGTCTATCAGGTAAGTTTGGAAACTACTGTTTTGGTTTGCTCCGATTTTTTTCCAGGAAGTCAGAAATAAAACGATGAACAGTACTCCTTTAGAATTCTTTTGACCCTCAAAATCCCAAATTTCTTATTTTTCTATTTTTTTATGATTTTATTTTTGTTTTCATAGTTTCAGAAAATTCTAAAACAAATTGTAAAATTCTAATTTGACTTAATTAAATTTCATGTTTTTGTATTTTTTTATTTTATTTTAATCATTTTTTGTGTCTTTCAATTGTTTCTTCTTAATAGGGACTTTGTTGGTATGAAACATCATGTGGAAGAATATTTTGTTTTTCACATTGAATTGCTTTATGAGTTGGTTGATGATACTTATTCTGATATGTTTTCACCTGATTTTCCATCATTGTCTGACTTTTATGATACTTACTCTTGTGATTCATGTACTGACACTAACATTTGCTGTATTTGTATTGAGATTGAGGTTGCCTAGCAAGGTAACATTTTTCCTATAGGTGAAGTTGTTGATGAAGTTGTTTATGCAGCTGAAGCTCTTAACATCTCGACTTCCCCAAGCATTCCATCCATTGAACAACCACTTTCCCTATAACTGAATACACTCCCAGAAAATCTAAAATATGATTATCTAGAGAGGAATGAAAAACTCCCGGTTATAATTTCTTCTAACCTTGAATTTGATCAAGAAAATAAGCTTTTGAAGAAGCGTAAGAAGGTGATTGGGTGGACATTGGCTGATATTCCAGGTATTGGCCCTTCCATGTGTATGCACAAGATTTTACTTTCAGATGAAACAAAAGCAGTGAGGCAGCCCCTTCAACCATTGATCCTTGATGTTGTGAAGAATGACATCACTTTCACGTGCGCATTCGACACTTTTATTTATCGAAGATTGTTCTTTGATCCTAGAATAAATGGCGAAGGCACTAAAGAAAATTTCAAGGTCAGTGGACACTACCTAAAGCTGCTCCATGGGAGCCCCACTTTGAAGGAGAGACTGTAGAAGAGCCCTCACTAGAAAAGTTGCATATGCGATCACCTATCCTCCTTGACTGCTCGGGTTCCTCTCTCTCATCCTTATTTTATGCTTATGTTCTTTCGATTCATTGAGGACAATGTGTGTCTTAAGTGTGGCGGAGAGAATTATTTACTTGTTTTCTTATTTTCCATTTACTTACTTGTTTTCTTATTATTGTTTTTTAAATGCATGTTGTTTCTTTGGTTTTTGAGTTGCAAGTATTTGTGAGTAATTTATATGTTCCCATGACTAAAGACTTGTGGTGTGATGTGAAAAAATTTGTCGTGCATTATTGTATAATAGGTAAGACTAAACTCTGATTTGTACATCATTTGTGGTATACTATAAACCCTGTGAGATTTCGAGCCTAATAAGGGATAACATTCAGAAATTCATCTTTGTCTTTCATGTGTGATTTCACTCATGTATGTTAGTCTCTAAAACTTGATCTGACTCTTTTTAAAACTGTTTGATTACTTGTGCACATTGATATGATAAAGGCAAATTATTTTTGTTTTAATTTTAGCCACTTAGCAAAAAAGTCGACCCTGAACAATATCATCCCTTTGTTTGAAAACCCCTTTAAGCATAATTATCTTGTTTTTTTTTTATTACCTCATTACAAGTCGAGAGTGAACAACAAAATTATCACCCTAATCAAGGGATGAAAGAGTCTTGTATAGAGTTGTGTGGGGTTGAACTTTGTATTTGTGATGTTGTTGTGATGTTCAAAATATTGGTAGGAAAAAAGAGAAAAAATAGAAAAGAAAAGAAAAATAAAAAAATGAAACATAAAAAAATAGAGATTTCAATACATAGTCCTTCTGAAAAAAGTATATAAAAAAAAGAGAAGAATAAAAGGAAAAGAGAAGAGAAATAAGTTATGAGGTTGTTGTTTGAAAGAAATTGATGTATCTTGTAGTTCAACTCCCGCAATCCTTTCAATTCTCTTTTAATATTTTGATTTTTAGCCTAGTACCCCCTTAGAATTTATCTTACCCTTATCCTGACCAAGTTACAACCAAATAAAAGTCCTTTTAATCTTTGAGTGCATGTATTTAAATTGCAGATGTTAAAGTCTTTTCAATCTTATGGTAGTACTAACTTTCATGTTGTACTTTGAGTGTAAACAGTAATCGAAACACTTGAGAGTTGAATGAATTTAATCTTGTTAGGATCTTGCTGCATTTGATGTACTTTTTGGTAATATGTTTTTCCTATTTGCTTTGAATGTCACAAAGAGTTGCTCACTAAGATCATATTCTTGAAGCTTATACTTATAATTCTACTTGTACCTTGTATCTTGAATACTTTTGAAAATGCATGCTCTGTTTTGTTTTTGTTTTGAATTTTGTTTTTCTGTTGAAGTTATCATTTTGCTCGTAGAGTCGAAGTGCAAAAGTTCAAGTGTGGGGGAATTTGATCAGTGTCTTTTAATGCACATTCTCTTATGTTTGTACTTAGGCATTTTCCTAGTTTGTTTTGTTTATTTCACTATTTTATTATGTTTTTATAATTAAGTCTTTGTTTGCCTTTAATCTATTTTTGCTTGTTGTTTTCAACTTTAGCTGTTATTTGATACATGTCCACTGTTCGGATCATAACCGGAGCTACGGGATGCTGTTTTATGTGTTCTGATATGTGTTAAAAAGTTAAGAGAAAGAGCTACAACTTTCATGTTGAAGCCAAAATCTAATTAAAGTGCAGGAGTCTCAGATAATTCGTTGAAGTTTAGACTTTATGAAATAACTAGTTTTGGGCCGGTTTTTAATGTTTTTGACCCAGTTGTGTTAGAACCCAAAATTATATGTTTTCCTATACCTAGGGGACGTAGCTACTGTTCATCTTGGTCGATTTTTACTGTTCACAAAATATTTCAGAAGCTTTGCACGGAAATCGATGAAGAACTAATTTCATTTGTTGATTTGCTGAATTCAGGTTCCGACACCTTAAGGTTATAATAATTTCAATTTAGTTTTTATTCCTTTCAACTTTATTGTATGATATTTGCTTGCTTAATCCGAATTTCATAAAGTATATTTATTTAATTCGATGTCTGTATGATCCTTGACTGTAGTGACATCAGCGTTTGCTTAATTTGTTACCGCTTCTACAACAAATAACGCTTTTTTTGACGAAACTTACACATTGAACAATGAAAAAACGAGGGTATAGGTCCTAGGAGCTCAAAAATATTTTATAGGAAGTAAAAGTCAAAAGTGATAATTTTATAGGGACTAAAAACATATTTAACCAAAAATTAATTTTAACTAAATGGATGGTGGCGGGACGGGGATACCCAAATCCGCTTGAGATGGATTTTAATTCTCAATTTTCATTTAAGTTTGGGGAGAAAAATGAGAATTGTTTGAGAATTCATATTTGTATTTAGGGAGGTAATGACCGTCCCACCCACCCCGTTGGCAGCTAGTTTTAAACAAACCATCTAACCCAGTTGAGTATTTTTCACGAACTAAACCACCAAGTACACGTTAAAAAACTCTCAAATCATCATGGTCGAATGTGATGCATAAAGTAAGACGTAATAGAATAAGCTCTAAAATTATTAGATGTTTTCATATAAAATACTCCAAAAGAACATTACAACGACGATGAAAAAGTACACATCATATTAATATAACATGTAGTACCAGCCTAGTGAAGCAAACACATAAATTTACAAATGTGTACATGTATACTAACGAGAAACAAAATAACCTAATATCTATTTTGTTCATAATACAGAGTGGGCTTGGGCTTAGGTTTGGACTTGGGTTTGAAGTCTGATTTGTAGACCTTTAATCGATCTTTATTGGGGCATCTGCAATGGTCCTGATGCATTTCTTCTTAGGCCGATCCTCAAAAGGGGTCGGGGCTATTATGGTAACCTATTATGGTAACCCCAAACTCTAACAGGGTCAAATTCTTTTGTACTTATTTGAAAAGGAGTAAGAAAAGTAAAAAAATGAAGAATAAACAGATCCATATATCCATAAAGGAAAAGAAATAAACAACTTACCAAACACCTTTTTTCCCCTCCATAGAATTAACCTTCGCCACTCCCTTGGAGGGTATCAAATCATCAATAAACAAAACCATAATTTCATTTATATCTTTATCAGCCTCATTAAGAGCTTCATAAGACACAATAACTTTTGGCATATTCAGAGAAATATTCCAAAGACTAGAATCGTTGCCGCTGTCCCCTGCAACTAGTTTCCCCCATCAAGAATAGGGTAAACAATGCAAAATTCCTCATGAGCAAGAAGAGAAAGAGGATTATCCCGGAAGTAATTAGGTTTTAAAAACTTCAATTATCAATGTAAACCTTGAAGAGTCGGTTTTTAGCATGACAAATGGAAACAAGCCCATGACCAACAACACCCTTAGAAGCGGGACATACTTCAAAAAGATGAAATAAGAAATCTCGAGAAGCTGAATATGTCTTCCCCTGGTATTCATACCAGTATTGGAATACTCAGATGAAACCCTAAGCATGAGGGTGGAGTTGTGAAGGGGAAACACGAAGGTGATCTAGAACCTTTTTCTCGAAAGAGGTTTGTGGAAGATGAATGCCCAATTCTTGAAAAATGCATGCATACAAAGGGATAGGACACCCTTAAAACTTGGAAAATATCACTTTTTTGGTCGGAACCAGTAAGATTTTCCAATCAGAAAAAATACCTATTTCTAGAGGACCAAATGGCATTCTTTCCCTTGAACGAAACTAGATTAGTGGGTTAAATACTTTGGTTTGACCCAAGAATAGTCTTCCACCGTGAATGCCGTCATTAAACAAGTGGGTCAAGTAAAGACTGAGGATTCACGAAGTAGAACAAGGTGATACCAAAAAAATAGACGAGCATGTGTTAAAGATAAGGATAGAAAATTGGGAAGTGGTGCCTAAACTCTTGTAGGGAAAGGCAAAATGAAGATCAATGGTCCAGATCAAGCAGCCCGAAAGTAACACACTTTTTGTCCCAATAATCCACTTGAGAGTGGAAAACACTCGAATACCCTAGGTAGGGTAATCGATTCCTAACCCATGTACCTAAGGTGGCGTGTTGACAATTAAGGGAGACAACGAATCAGAGACAAAAAAGGCATTAAATGCACTCATTGTTTCTACGAAGTACTCCAAACATTTCAATTTTCAAAGTAACCAAGATAAATCTTCAATATAATCGACCAAGGATACTAAAGACTTCTCAGTCCCCAGGATCCCTGGTAATTCTTAGGAGCAACTGTTCTAGGCCAGCTATATCTCTATCGATCCGGCCATATATCTCTGTTGGTCTGACCACCTTGAAATGGAAAATCTCAAATTCAAATGTATCAACCAAGCATTAAACTGAATCCTAGAATCTTCTATTGACCACTGGAATATCATTGCGGGGATTCATGCCTTAAGCATATCTAATGGTTCTCCGCATTTTATGCCTGAAAGATAGCGAACCAGTTATTTCTCTTCCTTATATATGTGGAATGTCACAATTTCAAGTAACAAATTTTAAAAACAATTTGAATACTCTCTCATCATTAACATACAAACTTAAGCGTTGGAGTGCTAACCTTGCAGGTATACCCCTGCTCCGTCGTATCGAAAATTCTCTTCCGCCGCAACTTCCGCAACTCTTCACATTATTTCTAGTTCTAGAACTGAACAGTGGACATAAACTGTGAAAAAGCTCACATATAATGGAACTCTCACAAAAAATTTTGGAGAGAGAAATAAGTCAAATAATTATGTCGAACCCTTATCTCTTTATACTTTCCCTATTTATTTATTTTCGTTGTGTTTACATGCTTCTTCTACTTTAAATTTTTTTTTTAATTTATTCAGTTGCTTATTTTTTTGGTAGACTTAACAAAAAAATTTAAACAATTGTTATTATCTAAGAAATTTTTAATTGAACATCACCTAATTGATTTCTCATATATTTTCATTCAACAATTTTGGGAGGTCTTCTAACCCTTAGATTTAAAGTGTCTTTGGGCTTTGCAATTGTCTCGAGTTCAATTACTTCTTGCAAAGTTGCAAACCACAACATATATAGTTGATGCAATTAATGACCTTTCATACTGGTTAAATTTTAAACAAACCATCCAACTCAGTTCAGCATTTCTCAAACTAAACCACCGACTACACGTTAAAAAAGCTAAAATCAATCATACTCTAAAGTTGTGAATAAAATAAGACCTAATAAAATAAGCACTAAACATTATTAGATGTTTGCGTTGCAAATAAAATACAAAAGAACATTACAACAACGATGAAAAAGTGCACTTATGACATGTAGTACTGGATCTGTGAATCAAACACATAAAATTTACAAATGTGTACATGTATTATAGTAATACTAATGAGAAACAAAATAACCTAATATCTATTTTGTTCATATTACAGAGTGGGCTTGGGCTTAAGTTTGGGGTTGGATTTGGGCTTGGACTCTGATTTGTAGACCTTTAGGAAACTCAACAAAAGGGTATGCAATAGGTTGATCAACAACATCAACTAGCTCCCAATTATAGTTCAGGATAATATGGTGTATGAAAACTGCCATTTCAAGTTTAGCTAACTCTGATCCTGCACATAGTCTTGGTCCTCCTCCAAATGGCATAAAGTTACTGTTTATGTTTCCACAATTTCCATATTTACTATTACCCTGCAAAATACAACTTTGTCATCAATTATCTCTATTACAATTACGCTTCTAAAAGAGGCGTGTCCGTATCTATGCCAAATGCTAACTCCAATACAACACGACATGACATTTATGACAGTATTTAACTTTTTTTTAATTTTTAAATTATTATTGACATGTCATTGTCGTTGTCGTGTTCGGTGTTTGTGTGTCCGTACTTCTTAATCGATTACCATTTTTTTTATGTGTATTTTCTAATATAATTCCAAAAGCTTTTGCTAACTTAGTTTGATAAAGTTACTTAAAAAAACATGAGAAAGGAAAAGGACAGGCACAAATGCACGTGCAAGTAAAAGGCCCACATTTACACAGACATTAAATTGTACTGGAATCATAGGGCCCTGCCCACACGTGCACAAAAATAGGTCATTGGTATCATGGTTGCATCAAGTGGGACCATATGTTTACAATATCCTTCTTCGCCGATTAAGACACTTCATCACAGAGCTTTTCAATGTTTTTGTTATAAACTTAAACTCGAATAATATATCTTTATTTTATAAAACAGTTTTGTAAAAATAAATTATATTGAATCACATTTTTTAACACGGTGTAAAAAAAACTCGTTTAAGACTATTCATAGACCAATTTAATTCAAATAATTGGTGTTGGAACCTAGGTTTAATTAGTGCTTATTGATCTAATTATTTGAACATTGGCTTTAATAAGAAAAAGAAAAGTGCAAGAATAGTTACAAGTAAAAGTTACCTTCCATCTCCAAGGATTGAAGTGTTGAGGTTGGTCAAAATTTGAAGGATCTAAATGCACCGCTGAAATCACAGGAAGAACTTTCCATCCACATGGAATGTCATAACCTTTCAAACACAAACATACATTTTCAATACTCATATTTCCTTTTTACCATAACACCTAAACCACCCTTTCCTCTTTCTTTTTCTTCTTTCCATAATTGAATAGTTTCAAAACACCTTTTAACCG
The DNA here is from genome assembly GCF_029867415.1 of Vicia villosa. Classification (NCBI taxonomy): domain Eukaryota; kingdom Viridiplantae; phylum Streptophyta; class Magnoliopsida; order Fabales; family Fabaceae; genus Vicia; species Vicia villosa. The sequence goes on from NC_081180.1 coordinate 65,502,132, forward strand.
AAAATATTGTCATAGAGACAAGTTCTACATTATAGTAAAATCTAACATAATTGATGTGCCTCTTGTCATCAGAAGTAAAAGAAAAACATAATTACTTACCTTTGTACCAAACATCTTTGATAGCCTTCCTATGGAGGAACCTCACAACATTTCCCAATCTTAGTGTTTCATTCACAACCTTTTCAAATAAATGACAAAACAAATAGCATATTAGTACAGTACTACTATTTTTTAGTACCACTTAAATATAAAACAATAATTATTTATGAATTACAAAATAAATTAATTAAGGGACTTACACAATGAGTAAAATCCATTTTTTTATAATCATCCCAAGTTAATTCATTTTCTCCAGCTTTCTTTTTGCACCTGGCTATTTCTCTGTGTTCTTCCTATTATTTATAAAAAAAATAAAAAATAAAATAAAAACTTGTAAAGTTGTACAACTTTTTATTATGTGTACTATTTAAAGGTGAACAGTAAAAAATAAACACATGTTAGTTAGAAAATTTTGCACGTATGATTTTGTGACAAAGTTACCCTTAATTGTTGCATAGCTTGAGGACAACCAGGCAAAAAGTAGATGGCTAGAGATATAGCTACAGATGATGTTTCATGACCAGCAAACAGCAAACTCAGAATCAAGTCAAGAATTTGCTCAGTTGAAAGATTTGAATGCTTTAGAACCCAATTCAAAAGATCATTTTCTTCCAATCCTTTTTTTCCTTCTTGCATTCTTTTCATTCTTTCTTTCATTTTTCTCTCTATGAACTTCAATATGGTCTTCCTAGACTGTAAAAAATGATTTACTATTAATTAGAAAAACATCAAAAAAACATTTCATAATATTTATTATTATATTTTTGTCAAATAATCTATTGGCCAAAATTTCATCATAATAAAAAAATATCGCACATTCAAATTTGCGTCTCTGCGACCTAATGTCACTGTACAGCTGCCAACTGAACTGAGTTACAGACTTAATAATATTACCTTTAATGCCTTTCTGTATGCAGTTCCTGGCAAATTCAAAGGAGCAGAAACAACACCTTTCATAAAAGAGACATACTCTTTTTTCAACTCTTCTGTCTCAAGATTCCATGGATCCAAACTCATGATTTGTTTCGCCATTAAATTGAAGGTGAACTGCATGCATTTAAGAGAGAGAAAAATTTTATTTGACTAGAAATTAAAAAATAAATATAAAATTTTGACAAGAAAAAAAAGGTTACCTTTTTTGCTTCACTTTGAGCTGAGAATGTACAATCATTTTTCCAAGAGCTTAAAACCAAAAGGGTATGATTCTCCATATCTTTCAAAAAATGTGTTTTAAGCCTAGCATGGCTCATGAAATTAAGTGAAATATTCCTCATGTCTCTATGCATGTCACCTACTAAAACCAACATTGACCATTTCCCAAGTATTCCACCAATGCTTCTAGGATAACTAACCTCAAACAATTTTCCATCATTTTGTAATATGAACTTATTGAACTCTGCATCTGCTGATACAATTGCTGGTTCTCCAAACAAGTTTGACTTGTAAATTGTACCATACCTGCACATATACGACAAGTTTTAATTAAATATATATTTTTGTCAAATAATTTCAGTGGCTGGAATTCACCCTTTAATAATGAATAGGTAGGGTGTGGCGGGTTCGATCATGCGCCCTTATATCTTATGTCTTTGCACAGCTATCAACTGAGATGTTTTAATGAGTTTTTTTTTTTTGTAGTTTAGTACTTTTTTTCTTCTTGAAACCGAAAATGGAGGGAGGGGTGCTGATAGTAATTAATTATATTTACCTTGCTATGTGATTCTCCATAAATTCTCCCATTGTAGTGGCGGAGTAAGGCTTCAAATAACCAATGGTTTCTCCAATAAAGGGCCACCCCATTTTTCCAGGTGGAAGATAAAACTTTGTTTTCTTTCTTTGGATGAAAAAGAAGAACAAAGTGAGAGCAAGAATGGAAGAAAGAAAACACAAAGTCAAGAGTGGGTTAGACATGAAGATAGCTAGCTTAATTTTTTGACTATATTTCTAGTTATTTTTTTCTCAAGATGACAAGAATGAAGAAGAAAGATTAACTTGTTTGCATGTGAAGGTTTTGCAAAAAGATATGAAAATCAAGTGAGTGTTTGAATGGAAGCAGAACTTAGCTAATGAAAAGTGAAGGTAATAGCCAATAGGATGCTTTTATAAGCTCCCTTTTCTGTCTTTAAGCAGAAAAGAAACAGCGGAAAGTAGCGAAGAATTTGGCTTTACACTTTGGAAAAACATGCTATACACAATTATTAGCTACTAATTTATGTTTTAATCCATATTAGTTACTCATAATCCATAGCTACTAATGACCTGCATAATATAATATGAATTGATTTTTGTAATCATTTAGTCCAATCAAATTGAAGTGTAAATCAATGATTACTAAAGATATATTAGGACTTTTTTTTAGATTATATAAAGATTTGGGATTTTTAACTCTAAGAATTAGTTTATACATTTACATGCAAAAAAATAATAAATAATTGATTTTTTTTTAAAAAAAAATGTTAATAAAACAAGTTGGTTATAAAGAAAAGAAAAATAAGTTATTAAAAACTCCGGTGGAATTAGGAATTAAGATTTAGGCAAGTATGAAATCAGGTGGTTGTTCATCCTTGTTGAAACAGAAAAACTCAAAAAGTGGTGATCAAACGTATACAATAGCTCGCGATGGAAACTCATCTGTCATTGTGGAGGCATGGTTGTTCTTCGAAGGGCAACAACAGTTAGGAATTTTGAAAAACATTTCTGGGGTTGTCCAAATTATAAGGTATGCAAATAATTTTCATTTTATTTGTGTTTGAGTTGGAATCTTGTATCTATATTTGAACTCCACTCTACGAAAATTTCAAGGATCTTTGTAAGTTGGGTGTGGTTACTTCAGTTGGTTTTATGAAGATGTGGGATATGAGAAGGAGCAATTTTGGATGGATGGGTTGGAAAAGATATCAAAGGAAATTGCTGAAGCAAAAAAGGAGTTTGAAAAAGTCATAATGGTGAATGAAGAATTAGGGAAACAACTCATGAAACTTGAAAGTGAAATGAAGAACATCATGAAGTGGAAAAAATTGGAATTTGATGTGTTTTATGAGTATCTCTGCATTAGATTTTAGAATGAATTATGATATTATGATGGATCCCTCAAAGTTTATTTGTAACAATTGGTCCCTTAAAGTTTGTCTACAACAATTGATCTCTTAAAGTTTGTACCAGTTGAATGTTAAAGTTTGTATCATTTGTATCATTTGATCTTAATTGAAAAGTTTAACATGAATTGTTTGGCATGACTTGTTTGTCATACTTAAAGTTTGGCATGAATTGTTTGTATCAGTTGAATGTTAAGAAAAATTATAATTTTTGGCATGACCTGTTTGTATCTATATTTGAACTCCACTCTACGAAAATTTCAAGGATCTTTGTAAGTTGGGTGTGGTTACTTCAGTTGGTTTTATGAAGATGTGGGATATGAGAAGGAGCAATTTTGGATGGATGGGTTGGAAAAGATATCAAAGGAAATTGCTGAAGCAAAAAAGGAGTTTGAAAAAGTCACAATGATGAATGAAGAATTAGGGAAACAACTCATGAAACTTGAAAGTGAAATGAAGAACATCATGAAGTGGAAAAAATTGGAATTTGATGTGTTTTATGAGTATCTCTGCATTAGTTTTTAGAATGAATTATGATATTATGATGGATCCCTCAAAGTTTATTTGTAACAATTGGTCCCTTAAAGTTTGTCTACAACAATTGATCTCTTAAAGTTTATACCAGTTGAATGTTAAAGTTTGTATCATTTGTATCATTTGATCTTAATTGAAAAGTTTAACATGAATTGTTTGGCATGACTTGTTTGGCATACTTAAAGTTTGGCATGAATTGTTTGTATCAGTTGAATGTTAAGAAAAATTATAATTTTTGGCATGACCTATTTGCAATAATTGGCCTGACTTGTAATTGTCTTTGGCATACCGGTTACATAATACATAACACATAAGACAATATGTTCCATAATACATAAAAACATAAGTTGATATCATTTCTAAAATTCCAAAATACACATGACAACATAATAACGTTTCTGAAATTTTAAAATACACACAATTGATATCCAAAATACACATGAATTGATATAAAAAATACACATGACATCATTTCTAAAATTCCAAAATAGACAAATTACATAAACGGGTATCCTAATTAAAACTAGAGGTTCTTCTTTGTTGTGGTTCTCTTAGTTGGAGTAGTCCTCCTTGTTGTTGGGCCAACAACATTCTTGGCTGCAGTCAATCTAGTTGTAGACCCTAGGGGTACAAAAGATCTTGGTGGCCTTCTAACACCTAGCTTTTGGGCTTTTTCCTTAGGAGGTACAAATGGTTAAGTCTTTTGAGTGGCATTTCCCTTAGATATCTGAGATGGTTGAGTATGTTAAGAAACTTGAACTGGTGGTTGAGAAGCCTGTGTTGGATGTTGAGAAGCTTGAACTAATGTTTGAGAAGCATATGTAAGCTGTTGAGAAACTTGAGGTGATTGTTGAAAAGCCTGTGTTTGCTGTTAAGTACTATGAGGTGTTGTGTCCTTATAAGTAGACTTGTTATGTCATGATTTTTTGCACCTACTACACTTCACAATGAAATATGTTCTTCTCATTTTGTAATAAGAACTGTCAATATCTCCTTGTTCTAGATTCCTCGTCTTCTTTGGTCTACCAGACATCTTCCTATACTTGGAAGGTTGCACGCCTGGATATGGTGTCTTGACCCACAAGTTTGATCCATTTATAGGATAGATCACATGCTTATATACTGACTTGTACCTTGAAACCCTATAATACTTAGGAATGTAACCATCAATCTTGAAGTTTCTACTCTTCATAGCTGATAATGCATGAACACATTGAAGTCCTTTGAGTTCTTATCTTTTGCATGCACATACATGATCTTTCAAGTTTACAGAAAATCTATCAGCTTGATTTTCTAAGGGCCTTACTTCAAATGTGTGTTCATCAGACATCCTAGAAAGACAAGCCAATTGTTCATATTTATCATATGTCATGACATTCTGTAGCAGAACATCAGCACAAGCTGTTTTAAATCTTGACAGATTTATTTTGATTTTGTGATATTTTTTTCAGATATATCTCAATAATATTTGCAAGTCAAGAAGGTTTAATCTGGAACTATAGAATCAAATCTCCAACAAAATTAAAGTTTCTAAATTTGGATGATTTGACAATTTAGGAAACTTGAAGATTTGTTCCAAGATTTAAAAAAGATTTCTCTGCAGGTTTGTTACAACTCTTAGTGTGTGTATCAAGTAATATTTGGGTAAAGAGTTCGAAGCCCATGGATTGCTGAGTAGTATAAAAATAGAAGACCTAAACCTAATACAAGAAAAGAGAGAGCTTACACAATTGTGAAATTAAGGGAAGTCTTGGATCTAAAGTTTTAAGAGTCTCTTGCGTGTGTAAGTCACCCACGTATCAATTGATACAGTGCGGTAGACTGATTGTTTCTTGACTACTTGTCAAGGTGGTGTTCTCACGCTTAAAGCTTTTAAGCATAAAGTTGAGTATTGTTCTTGATTGAAGCTTTTAAGCAAGATCAAGTATTGTTCTTAGTTGAAATTGTGAAGCATGACTATGTATATTTAACTGGAAGTGCGGTCTTCTTTGATCACAAGTTTTTGATTTGTTTTGTTACTAGGTTGTGACTTGTTTCAAAACAGTAACTGAGATTGGGACTGTTTGTTTTTGCACTACAGTGATTGGAAGTGAGATGTCTATTTCTCATATTTAGATGTTGATTTCTAGGTAGAATTTGCGCTGGGTAGGGATTAGGCGAGAAGTTGTAAACTATGACTGTTTAGGCTTTGAACTAATACTGCTAATAGTGGATTTCCTTTCTGGCTTGGTAGCCCTTATATTAGGTGTTGTTGCACTGAACTGGGTTAACAATTCCTTGTGTTATTTACCATTCTGCAATTGAATTATGCATGCTTGCCTGTTTGGTAAATATGTGTTGAGACATTGGTCTTAATGTGTGATTTATGTCGGTTGTCATTCTTTGATTTATCTTTCTACAAAAGTTACAGGTAGATTTTATTAATTTTGTATCATGAATACAACCATACGAGTCTTCCAATAGTCATAGTTGGTGTCATATAAAATAGGTGGTCTTTTAGTAATTCCTCCTTCATTTTCCATAGTACCAAAAAATATCTTCCCTAGAACTCACCCTGAATAGAATAGGGTGCCTGCTCTGATGCCAATTGAAATTCTGGTACTGACAATCTAGATGTCATACATGATGTCGTACCCACATTCTCGTATAAGATGTCGAACAAGATATTACGACATCACATAATTGACAGTTAAAATAAGAAATAATGCATGAAGTAAATAACACAGTTCAATTGTTAACCCAATTGGGTGCAACCTCACCTACTCTAGAGACATCCAAGCCAGGAAGGAAATTCATTATAATAGTATTATTTTGAAACCCTAAATAACCTCTGTTTACAAGTTTCTCACCTAATCACTACCAATGCAATTTCTACCTAGGACACTCCTAGATATGAGAACCCTCTCCTCACTTCCTGCCAGTAACAAACCAGTCACAAACTCTCAATAATAACCCATAATATAGAAGACACTCTTCCAAGACAAAATCAGTTTTGCTTAAAAGCTTTTGACTGATGAACAATAGAAAACTTGACACACAATCCACTCTTGTTTAAAAGCTCATTAGTGATTGACAACAAACAATAAAAATGAGTCCACCTCTTATTATCAAAGAGGTAATTGAGTGGATATTAATGAAAAAGAATACACTAAAACCCTAAACCCTTATCTCATGCACATAGCTTCTCCAAATGTCTCTCCATAAAGTTTTATGTCTTGAAAGTTATTTTAATAGACTCTTGCAGTAAGGGCTTGGACTCTTCATGCAAATCCAATCTTCCAGTTGTAAATCTTCTGTAAAATCTTTTCCCCAAAAATAGGAACAAATCTTTAAGATTTTCTAAAAAGTCTCCAACATCCTTTTTATGAAATCAAATCAAATCTACAATATTCCTAAAAACTCCTTCCTTAGTTGCGACTATATGAGTACCAAATCCATACAGAATCTTCATAAAAACAAAACAAATCTTTCAAGATTTAAAAACCGGAACTGTCATGATGTTATGGTATAACATGTTATGACATTTGTCCGAACATCTGCCTTTCATATGTCTTACCAGGATCTTAAGACATTTGCCACAACATCTTTTTGTGAACCATGCTTTAGGAAAATTGCTATCAATCATAAAACAAAGGAACTTTCACCATAAGTATAGCATCGGAAACATGTATATCCTACTACTGATTGCTTAGAAGCTAAAACATGCATGGTCATATACATTTGAAGCTGAGCCAGAAGTGAAAACAACTCCCATGTAGCATGTAGGTTATGGACTGCACAAGTAGTTCTCAACTATCGAGTGCGGTATATGGATCATTGATTGTCCGACTTAAGCTTGTGAGAATTAGAATCTGTGTCTGACGAGTATATCATCATAATCACACGGTAGGACCAGATCATTACAATCCCACACTTGTGGCTAACATGAAGCTCTTGACTCAATAATACTCACTGCATAGTTAATTTAAAGGTTTGGCTTCGTTTGGTACATCTGTTTTCAAATCCCTTTTTAAAACTTCTTCTGGTTTTTTCCAAAATGAGTGAGTTACACTTGGAATAAAATTTTCACGAGAATGTGGTTGAGATCGTCTAGATGAGACGATTCCAATGATACCACTATAATTTGATTTAGTTACTCCTTGAAGAACCTTCGATTTCTTGCAGATTCCTTTGATTTTCTTTGGATGGAGGTTGAAGATGACCTACGTGTCATCTTCAACCAATGAGAATGTGCCAATTGAAATATTTTGATTGATTTGACTTTATTTAGCTTTATGAGCGCGCTTTGAGTAATGTCCACCATACATCCATTTCTCTGAGCCTTACAAGTTGCCACGTCAATATATGAAAGGCGATCCAACGCCTCCTTTATTTTCTTATTTCAATTTCTTTTTCTTATTTGTTTTAAATTGATTTTTATTTCAAAAATTTATAACTCCTTCACTTTTAATCCAAAATTATGAAAAAAATACAAAAAATACTTTGAATTATTTCTGATTTTATGAATATCTTTTCATATTTTTATTTTATTATTTGATATTTTTAATTGGTTACAAAATGTTTTTAAGTGTCTTAAAATTCTGAATTTTTTTTTGGAGATGATCCTATGATGGTCCTTGACCTATGGTGATCTTTGGTTTGAATTTGTTGGGTGTTTAGATGTGTGATTTGATTTTTTTGCTTTTATTTTCATTTTAAAACCTTTTTAAAAATTGTTTTAAATTCCCTATTGATTTAAATACTTGATGATCCATTTGGTGAAGGTTCTTGATCAGATTTTCTCTTTCTCTTCATTTCCCTTCTCTTGTCTCATAGGTGAAAGTCTTAAGGCAATCATTGTGTGGAGGTAATGGTTCTACCATTCCTCTAATGAATCATTAAGATGAAGTCCAACAATGACTAAGGGAAATTCATCTGGACTTGTGGTTCTATGTTTGATTCATTTCCCTCCTTCTTCATCTCAATCCCATTCTTATTTTATTTATGATCAGTTGAACTTAAAGATTCATCTGATTCAATTAGAGTTGGAATGATATTGATGAACTCTTATCATTTCAAATATACTATAAGATGATCATGAGATCATTTTAAGTACTTTGGATTGATGATAAGTTTTTCCTAAGTACTAAGAACGCTTTGATTGCTTAACGTAACCCTAAATTTGTCCCAGGATGGTTGATTATCTAACTAATGGCTCAATATATATGAGACTTGTTGTTAGGAGGTTTTGATTTTATCAATCCTCTAATGAGTCTTCATTAATTTTGACCTAAGGTCATTATCAACCATCATTGATGATTCTTTATGACAATTAACTTCTAATTACTAACTTCTAACTTTATTTTTATGTTTCTTTTATTACTTTATGATCTATTTTATCTTATGCTTAATTTTTCATCTTTAGCAACCATTCTCATATTTTGCTTATGCTATTTTCCTTTTGTCCACTTGGACATTTACTTATGCTTGTGTATATTTTCTTTTGTCCCTTTGGACTTTTATTTTGTTCTTAAGACATTAATAATCAACTTGAACATTAAAAGACTAAAAGCTCTCTGGACTATGGTTACTGTAATAACCCATTTTTGTCAATATCTATTTTATTACATTACTTTATTTTATTTGGTGTGTTAATCATTTATTTAATTGTTATGTGATATAATAATTAAGCGAATTAATTGATTATGTGTATAATTGAGTTTATTTAGTTAATGGATTAATAGAGATAATAAGAGATTTTATCAATTCGACTTAATTAGTGGTATAAGTAAATTGGGGTACTAAGTTAGAAAGCCCATTAAGAAGAGAAATAGATAGTAAGGGATGGAGAGTAGAGATAACATTTTCACAACTTAGCATTTTTGGGGAAGAAAGAAGAGAAGAGGAAAAGAGTAGAAGAAGAGCAAAAGAGAAGAGAAGAGAAAAAACTAGGGTTTGAGGAATCAAAGAGGTAAGGGGGAGAATCTATTTCATTGTGGGTTAGTATGATTTGGTAGTGTATGTTTTGTATGATCATCTTCTTCCTTTTACCATTTCCATGAAAACCTAGAAATGTAGGGTTTATGTTGAATTTATGAGATTTGTGCTATTAATCATATTTTGACAAATTTATGATGTTGAATGAGAGGAATTGATAATGAGAGTTGCACTGAATTGAGTGTTATTATAAGTGTATAAATTGACCCATAAATATGGTGAGATTGTTGGGAAAATGAGGAATTTTGGGTGTTGAATGTGCATTTCCGTAACAGCAAGAAAAGGGGGTTTTTGAGGTTCTGGTGCAGGGGAACCCGGTTCTCAAAAGGGGGGAACCGGTTCCCATATCAAAAAATGAATTTTTAACAGACAGAAGGTCTGGGAACCCGGTTCCCAAATTGGGGAACCCGTTCCCAACAGCAAACATGAATTTTTGCGAAACTTCAAAATGTCATAACTTTTGATCCGTAACTCCTTTTTATACACCGTTTGAAGCGTTAGGAACCTATTGAGATGTTCTGTATGATAGTATAGGATTTAATGGAACATGATTGATTGATTATAATGTGATTGTGTGGGATAACATGTAATTATTCATATGTGTGATATGTTTTGGTAAGTGATAAATAACAATTGTTAACATGATATGTGAAGATATATTCATGATGTTTGTGATTAGATAGGTAATGGTTGTTGTGCTTTGTTGCAATTGTTATTTGGTATGTGGATTAACATGAGATCATATGGTTACTAGTGTTAATTGGATTTTGTGAATCGTAATTGATTATGAGCCTTTATATGTGAATGATATATATGTGTTGTGAATGTTGTGTACAATTGGTGGATAATTCATAGAGTTGGATTATCGTGGTATGCGGTAAGTTAAGATTGATGAGATAATCTTAATTGCATATATTATTGGTATTTGTACATACATTCATAGCATGGTCAGCTTTATGGTGGAAGCGTTGAAACTGTGGGTTCACATGGTAAGAAACGTTGATCCTTGAATGGAAATAGGCGTAGCAGACGTGATCCTTAATTGGAGATAGGCGTATTGGCTTTGATCTTGTCTGGATCGGAATCGTGGCTTGGATTCTAGATATTGAATCGGAAAGCGGTGAAACTTTGGGTTCACATTGGGTACCACATGCATAGAGTCACATGTCTTGCATTGAGTCACATTAGCGTTATGTGATGTGATAATTGAATTTGGTGATGTTTGGATATATGACTTTTGTGAACATATGAATATGTGATAATGATGGTTGGTGTGTATATTTAGAATAATAGTATTGAATTCTTTTGAAGATTATACTATTGAGTCTTGTTGTATACTTAACATGTGAAATATGAGATAATGCTATTTATATGAGTATGTGAAGCATGTTGAATTCATATGGTTGTTAACTAAATCATTATACTTATTATACTTTCTCATAATGATTTGAATTCTCACCCTTCTGTTTGAATGTTACCCTCTATTGGTAACGTGCAGGTTCGGACACTTAGTGGCTTGTTCGTGGTTAGCCGGAAAGCTTCCGAGTGTGTCGTGTGATTAGGTAGCGAGTCTTATGCTCTGGTCATGTAACACTTGGGGGGGATTTCGTTGTTGTATGCTTATTTTTTGAACTATTGTTATCTTTATGTTTTGTTGGATATTTTGGATGTATGTGTTAACATTTGGATATGTTATTTTTAAAGGCCTTGTAGCCTAGAATTGTGAATTCAAGTAGCATGGATATTAATGTTATTTTGCAGTGGTAGATGAATATGGTATGGGACATATTCATTAAATTTATGTGATAGCAATTCCTTTTGTTTTCCGCAAGCGTTTATGCATAATGTATGAAAGTATGAGATTTTCAATTTGTGTTACGATATGATCTTTGCATATTATGAATGTTTGTATGTTATCTTGGGATTTTTATTTTTGTGGAAATCAATATGTGATTCCCTTTTCCTTTATGCATGTTTACTCTGAGTATTGTTTATTATTATTTGGGGTTAAAAAAGGGGTGTTACAGTTACTATCCTCAGCTCAAGGAGATTGGACCTCTGGACTTAGGCTTAGGATCTTGACCTTGGAACCTTCATCTGAGACATTTATATTTTGTGATATCTTGTTGTTATTCTGTCTGATGTCCTTGGAGTTTACTCCAAGGCATTTGGGAATATTTTTGTATGTAGGTGTTATGTTTGATATTAAAAGCTTTATATGCTTATCTGAGGCCAATTCATTTGAAGTCAAACTAAATTCTTGAGTAAATACTAAATGTGAATATCATCTGGGAGCTCTGGTCATTATGTTCGAGTGCTTTATTTACTATGCTTTGATGTTAATCTAAAGGAAAGGAATGCTTATGTTAACTTCATGTCAAGTGTTGGATTCTTTGTTGGTTAGATTGTTCTTGTCCTTAGCTTTTAATTTATGCATTAGGATAGTTTATTCATCTCATCCTCTTCTTAAATTTTCAAAATCTTCTCTCTTTTTTCAAAAACTTCTTGGTTTTCAAACTTCAAGCATCTTGCCATTTTGGCTCTTTCTTTTAAAATCTTTTAAGGATTAAACATGAGTATTATCATAGTTGAGATATAATTCCCTATCCCCTTGATATTGATTGATATAGTTGATTTTTTTCCACTTGGAAGAGTTAGTGGCATACTTGTTGATTTGTATCCAAGTTGGAGCCCTTCTTTCACTTGTGATGCAAAGAATCCACTTGTTCTCATGTTCAAGTATGGTTAGCTGAGTTTTCTCTCCTAAGATGACAGAGTGTCTCTTCATTTTAAACAAACCTTTATTTTCTTTTTTAGCAGAACTACAAATGCTCTGACTTCTCCATTGCATTGAGGAGGTATGTAGGCACCAGATGCGATGACTTGCCAAGCATACTTTTGAAAACCCAAAAACTTTCTTTCCATCTCTTGCACAAAATTTATTTTTACACATATTTTCAAAAAGGTTCATGTGGAGTACCACAGATGTGAAGGGTGCTAACACATTCTCCTTGCATAATCAACCCCCGTACCTAAGATCTTTGCTTTGTTTTTTTGTTTTGTTTTAAAAACTTATTAGGCTTTTACTTTTCTCTTTTCCCATTTCCCTTGGAAACAACAAAGCGTGATGGTGATTTTCCCTAAAATAATGAGTCAGGTCAATCTAATGGCTTTGGTCTCAATTTTTCACCGCTACACCCACTCCTTAGAATTTTGAAACCTAAGAGCTTTTCCGCCCAGAATCACCCATTCTGAACACGAACGGCTCGGCTTGACCTGATAAGAATATATTTGCATTGCAGAGCCATGCACGTGCTCACCCACGCCAGACACATATGAGAGTTAAAGGACTAATCCATTATGATGTATGCCATAGCTTAAACCTAACATTTCCGTCTGTTGTCATCCCGCTTATATTATAAACAACCACTAGTCTATATTCACCTAAACACCTAACGCCTAACATAATTCTATGGTCTTACTTAGGGTTAGACGAACCATAACTAGCCTGGAATTAGGTCTATTGAAATTTGCAAATTTATTCACTTCAAATGGCGCCTAGCGTAGTTATAGGACTTAGGCAGACTAGAATAAGAAAGAGATACAATAGCCAAATCCCACCAACTTGGTACACGGGATTTTCCTAAACTGGACACCACACCCATGCTTTCCCTATAAGTACCCAATTTTGATACCTCATTCATCAAGTTCAGTATAACGAGATGATTGACGAACCGTTAGGATCTCCTTCACCAAGTCTAGTAGTGTGGATCATTGGGTCCTAATAGCACCATGTGAGTCTTTTGATCATTCTAGTCATACTCTTTGTAGAAATCACGACATTTCCCACATAGCTACTCGATTGATTCATCTACCCAAGAATGAGGAACTTATAATCAGGAAAATAGTTAAAGATTGACTACATACATTGCACACCTGTTAACATTCAGTTTCTTCCCCCGACTTATTATGATATTAACACGTTAATAAATACTAATTCCTTTAATGATTTAGATACATTCCCAGAGGATGATTTTCTGTCACATAGCCCTTCCACTGAACGTAATAGAACCCATTCGTTTCACTTAATATCCTCTAAGCTGATGACTCTTATTGGACTAACAATTTGATGGATACAGTAGCTCCATTGTATGAACTGCTTCTTTTTTTATAGAGGGTATCCTCGATTCTTGTTGCGATTAGAGTCGCCAAAATCCTCTACTCATGCTTGGATTGCTCACCCTTTTCATCCACTAATTCTAATGACATAACCTTGACTTAGCAGTTCTAATGGCTAATGGGCCACCGCCAAAATCTGCATTGTGTTCCATAGTTCTCTTGAGTCTTTACTATGAATGGTTGAACATCCACTTGCATACTAGGACAGACAACATCTGGTAGATAAACTACTATGCCTTCTACCATTGCTCTTAATCTACATTACAACATCTAACCTTAGGTTGGAGTCGCGTAAGGCTTCTCTTTATCTGAACCCTCGTGCCTCTTGCCACGTGTCTGCTCAAAAATACAACCTCAAGTAAGAGCGAGTCATTCATAAGATTCTGGGCTGATACCTGCTCTACCCAAAACAGACTATCATATCACTACTACCTTCCTCTAGTATGTTACCGATAAGGGTTTCCTTAATAGATCCATCAGCTGAGATTAGTCAAAGAACTTTTCTTGTATCGATGAGTCAGTTTTAATCCAATAACGAATCCAAAATCTTTACAGGTTCTGGAAACTCTCTTCAATCGTCATCCCGAAATCCTATATTTATTGCACCTGTTATGAATAACTTGTTACTTATCGCATCTTTTACTGCGACCTACCATTGTTATCGATGTAACTCTTACGTCCAATAACCCTCACTACTTGGCTACATCCACTATACAAACAAGTCTCTTTCTGCTTCTTGAGGTCCTCGTGGTGGCTCAAGCCTTAATCTTCCTATCATGTATGCAGGTATTAAGTTGATCAGGCTCCATAACTACATGTGATGATACAAAAACTAAGGTCGGCAACACACACTTATGATGAGGAAATTCCACTGTTGACGTTTCACAGATGGGTCGAGGGTGGACCTACTCTAATACCAACTGTAACACTCCAAGTAATATGCGTCTAGAATTATACTACTTAAAACGTTAAATTTTGGCACTAAAACATAAACAACAATATACATATATATAATACACAATTACAAGATTTGTATGTATATATCAAATATATGTCCAAGATACAATATAATATACTGAATACATAGCGGGACTAAAATATTGGAAGAACAATTTCATCTTCTTGAGTCCAAGTTGCTAATCCTCAGGTACGAACTAGCTTATTTGAAAAATAAGCAAAGAGAGTGGAGTGAGGTTACTAAATCTCAGTAAACTCTAGACTACACCATGACAGAGTCGCATTTTTACCTGTCAGAGTCGAGTATTTTTATTTAGAGTTTTAAAATTTTTTGAACTTTTTTTATAAAACTTCATGCCACATAAATCATTTTAATATATTTATTTTATTTTTTTCGATCAAACGCGGGTTCGATTGTTTTTTTTTTTCGGTTCCTTTTTTTCTTTTATCTTTAATCAAAATAATCTTCATTCACGTGCTTGTTACTTTCCATTTGCTTTTTTTAATATTAATTAATTAAGGGGGCATTGTGTCATTTTATTATCACTTTGAATCTCTTTGTTTTGCTATATGTTGAAATGAGAAACAAGGAGAAAGAATCAGTGGGCCAATAGCAAAAGCAGCCAACCACACTACAATCTCTCTTAATATCAGATTTCCTTTGCTTCCGCCAATCAATAAATTGAATAAAAAAGCAATTGGAGAGTAAATCAATTCACAAACCAACATAAAAACACTACTCCATCTCTTTTCAAAAAGTTTTTACTCTGCAACTTACCTTAACATAACACCCACATTATCTCCGCCCTATACTACTCCCTCCACCTCGGTTGTTTCTTACCGGTAACCATCATTCTCACACCTCCATTGTTCTTTCAAAAAATCTCAGTGCGACCTCCATTACCTCAACTTACACCCTCAACAGTAACTCTCACATACCTCCAATAACAGCCACACGAAACAACATCAACTGTAACAATACATCAACTCAAGCATCAACAAGCTCCGCCAAGATCGCTTTCGTTGGTACATTTTTTTATTTGCTTGTGCTTTCGATTGTGAGTTTTTTTTGTCTTTTCTTTTAAAGTGAGAGATCGGTTTTGTTACGAATTCTATTTTGTTTGAAAGATGCTTTTATTTAGTTTTTGATAGAGGAGAAGGTTTGTGTATTTTATTTTGAACTTCTGTGTTTTATCGTGGGACTTTTCTCTAGTAATGATGTTACATTTGCCTATCATGCTTGATGATGCTAGTTTCTAGTAGTTGATGCATTTATTTTTTGGTTCATTCAAAAGAAATTGAATAAAATAAAAGAGCTTACTATTTCTTTGTTGATTTTACTTTTAATGGTTTATTTATTTTATTTTTTTCCATTTTTTTTTCATTTTTGAAGATTAATATTTAGTCTCTGTCTCCTTTAGTTTTTTCAAAAAAATTTAATTTTCTTTTCTTTCAATTAAATGAACATGGGTAGATTTTAGTTTGCAATATGGTAAATATATAATAAAGTGTTGTTGTTTTGTATCATTGCGTTGCGATCTCGAAGTTTAATCTTGATTTAGCTTTCGAATGCATATGAACGCATATATTTTTGTCTGACCTCGCATAGAGTGATTCCTACATGGATTCACTTAACATAAAGCTAAATTCAGTACGTTAGGTTTCGATTTATTGCATACATGCATATTTTGTTGCCATACGTTTCATTTTGTTATGAATTCAGGGTTTAAAACTTAGTTTGACTTTTGAGCTCGTTTGGACGTAGATATTTTTGCCTGACTACTTATAGAATGATTCTTACATGAATCCATTTGAGTTATCTTAACTTAGAGCTAAATCCAGTTCCTCTCGATTTCAGTTTATTTATGGTCCCTTGGCTTTCTCTTGGCCTTCTTATAATGAGCTTTAATCGATTAATTAAATCTCGTTTTAGTTAGTTGATTATGTTAATTAAGATTGACATTACTAAGGAAAACCTATTTAACAACGGTTGGAAAATGGGTACCATCACGCGTGCCATACCATTGTTAAGTAGGGTGTGGTTGTAAGTTCGTTGTTTCCACCACAGTCTGAAAAACGTTATTGTAAAGCAGAGCGCACGTCACATATCACAACAGTTATTCTTATAAAATGTTGTGATATACACATGTAGGTACTGTGTTCGAAACCCAGTAGTAGCAAATAATTTAAAACATAAATTACTTTTGATCACGGTTAGAATAGTTAACTGTTGTCGAAGGTACCCCGAGTTTATTATATAATATGTAGATTGCTTGTTTTTCCAAACACCTCGGAAAAGAAATACAAGCATTAAAATTGATGAAGAAGTCTATTGTGAGATATTGGATCGAACTCTAGTATTGTCGAAGGGTAGCTTCTTGGTTCGACAGTTCGACAGAGTTAAGCATGAAGTCGAAGGATTGTTCACATGCTGGTGTCGAAGTGTGCATGTTGTAGTCGAAGATGGGTCTAGCATGCAGATGTCGAAGATGCTAGGGTTGTTAGCATGTTAAATTAGGTTTTAGTGTTTAAACCCTAATTTGTTAAGTTAGCTTGTTTATTAAGTTGACTTGTGTAATGGGCCTTGCTGAAAAAGCCCATTAGTTAGTATGTTAGGTTTTATTATAAATAGCATACTAGTCTCTCATCATTGCTAAGCTGCAAATCCTAATTTAGGGTGAGAGAGGTTATTTGTTATTCTTGTAAACTTGTAATCTTGTTTTAAGAGAAAGTGAAAGAATAGCAGTTATAACCAATCTTGTGTTCTTCTTCTCCTCCCTAATTCCCTATTATACTTTGTTATTGGTATCGTTTTCACAACAAATTGGTGCGGTGAGCGTGGATAAGATGCCTTCAACAAAGTATGAGATTGAAAAGTTCACCGGAGTGAATGATTTCGGTCTGTGGCGCTTGAAGATGAAAGCCCTACTGGTTCAGCAGGGTTGTTTGGAAGCGTTGAAGGGAGAGGCAGCCATGAATGCAGAATTGACGGCAGCGGAGAAGACAAATATGATCGAGAAAGCACACAGCGCAATTTTGTTGAGCCTTGGTGATAAGGTTCTCCGGCAGGTATCAAAGGAGACGACGGCATCAGGGTTATGGGTGAAACTTGAAAGTTTGTATATGACCAAATCGCTGGTAAATCGACTCTACCTGAAGCAAGCTTTGTATTCGTTCAAGATGATTGAAGACAAAGTATTAGCTGAGCAGTTGGATATGTTCAACAAGCTGATTCTTGATCTTGAAAATATTGATGTGAAGATCGATGATGAAGATCAAGCGCTGTTACTATTGTGTTCTTTGCCTCGATCACATGCTCACTTCAAAGAAACTCTCTTGTATGGAAGGGAGTCCCTGACGTTTGAAGAAGTTCAATCAGCCTTGTACTCTAAGGACTTGAATGAACGAAAGGAGCATAAACCTTCGACTGTTGGCGAAGGTTTGGCCGCTAAAGGAAAACTCTTACGAAAGGATGGTAAGTTCGACAAGAAGAAAGGCAAAAGCCAGTCGAAGTCTTACGGTGGCGAAGCATCTGGCATTCGATGCTACCATTGTAAGAAGGAGGGTCACACAAGAAAGGTGTGCCCTGAACGCCTGAAATATCATGGAGGTAAGGATAATGGCAACGCTGCCATTGTTCAAGATGATTTCGAATCATCTGATGTTCTTGTGGTTTCAAGCAGTGACTCTAAGAAGGAGTGGATTATGGATTCAGGTTGCACTTGGCACATGACTCCAAACAAAGACTTGTTCGAGGAATTATGTGATCAAGATGGTGGATCAGTATTGCTGGGAAACAACAAGGCTTGCAAGATTGCAGGTGTTGGATCTGTGAGATTCAAGCTCCATGATGAGTCAATAAGGTTGTTGACTGAAGTCAGGTATGTTCCTGATTTGAAGAGAAATTTGCTTTCTCTTGGTGAATTCGACAAGAAAGGATATGTTTTCCAAGGAGAGAAAAGTATCCTAAGAGTCATGAAGGGGTCGAAGGAAGTCTTGAGAGGCGTGAAGAAACAAGGCTTGTATACCCTTGAGGCTGAAGTTGTAAGTGGTTCGACAAATGTTGTATCCACGAAACCGTTGTCGAAGACAGAAATCTGGCACATGAGATTGGGCCATGTCAGTGAAAGGGGTCTGGTCGAATTAGGGAAACAAAATCTGCTTGGTGGAGACAAAGTCGAAAAGCTGAAGTTTTGTGAACCCTGTGTACTTGGAAAATCTTGCAGAGTGAAGTTCAACAAAGGCAAACAAAGAACACATGGATCCCTTGATTACATCCATGCTGATCTTTGGGGGCCTGCAAGGTGTGCATCACATTCAGGAGCAAGGTATTTTCTATCCATAGTAGATGATTATTCCAGAAAATTATGGGTATTCATCCAGAAGACTAAGGATGAAACTTTTGAGAATTTCAAAAGTTGGAAGACTCTGGTTGAAAATCAGACTGGCAGAAAGGTCAAGAGGTTGAGAACCGACAATGGCCTTGAATTTTGCAATGAGGCATTCGACAGTTTTTGTGCTGCCTCTGGTATTGCAAGGCATAGAACTACTGCAGGTACTCCACAGCAAAATGGTTTGGCTGAAAGGTTTAATCGAACTATTTTGGAGAGAGTCAGATGCATGTTGACTAGTGCGGGGTTAAAGAAGGTGTTCTGGGCTGAGGCTGTTTCGACAGCAACATATCTGATAAACAGATGTCCTTCGACAGCATTAGATATGAAGACACCTGAAGAAGTTTGGTCGGGACATCCACCAGATCTCGACAAACTGAGAGTATTTGGCTGTATAGCCTATGCTCACATTAGGCAAGACAAGGTCGAACCTAGAGCTCTGAAATGCATGTTCATGGGATACCCTGAAGGAGTCAAAGCTTATAGGCTATGGTGCCTAGAGCCAGGTCACAGGAGGTGTATCACCAGTCGAGATGTAGTTTTCAATGAAGCTGAAATGGCTTTTAAGAAAACTAATGATGTTGGTCGAAGTACAGAAACATCTGACGAAGAGCTGGAACAGGTAGAGATTCCTGTTGAGGTGGAGCATGTTGATGCTGAATTGCATATCCCAGATGAAGTCGAAGAAGAAGCAGAAGATGCTGAAGTTGAGGAAACTGACGATGACTACCTATTGTCGAGAGATAGGTCGAGAAGAGTCATCAAGCCACCTCAGAGACTTGGATATGCAGATCTTATAGCTTATGCCTTAATCTCTGCAAGTGAGGTTCTAGACGAAGAACCTAGAGACTATAAGGAAGTTATGAGGAGTCGAAATAAGACTGAATGGCTGAAGGCCATGGATGATGAGATGAAATCTCTTCATGATAATCATACTTGGGAACTGATTAAGAAACCTGCTGGGGCAAGGTTAGTCAGCTGTAAATGGATTTTCAAAGTTAAGGAAGGAATTGAAGGAGTGACGTCGAAAAGATACAAGGCAAGGTTAGTTGCAAGGGGTTTCACTCAGAAAGAAGGTGTCGACTTCAATGATGTGTTTTCTCCTGTTGTGAAGCATAGGTCCATTCGAATGTTGCTTGCCATGGTGGCACAGTTCGATCTTGAACTGGAACAGATGGATGTGAAGACTGCGTTCTTGTATGGTGATCTAGATGAAACGATCCTGATGAGGCAACCTGAAGGGTATGTCGAAAAGGGGAAGGAAGATTATGTGTGCAAGTTAAAGAGATCTTTGTATGGGCTGAAACAATCTCCTCGACAGTGGAATAGGAGATTCGACAAGTTCATGGCACGCATAAGTTTCATTAGAAGTCAGTTCGACCACTGCGTTTACTTCAGATTTCGACCTGGTAATTCATTTGTTATTTTGTTGCTTTATGTGGATGATATTCTCATAGCAAGCAACAATGTTGAAGATGTGATGAGGGTGAAGGCTGAACTCAATAAGGAGTTCGATATGAAGGATTTGGGAGCTGCTTCCAGGATTCTTGGAATTGACATTCGAAGAGATAGAAAGAAGTCGAAGTTATGTCTATCTCAAGAGGCATATCTACGGAAGATTCTTGAAAAGTTTGGTATGTCGAATTCGAAGCCAGTTGTGACTCCAACAAACCCTCAATTCAAGCTGAGTATTGATCAGTGTCCCAGTACTGATGTCGAAAGAACCTATATGAATAGCATTCCGTATGCTAATATAGTTGGTTCTTTGATGTATGCTATGGTATGTACTAGACCCGACATAGCATACGCAGTAAGTCTTGTAAGCAGGTACATGGCGAATCCTGGAAAGGCTCACTGGCAAGCATTGAAGTGGATTTTAAGGTACATAAATGGGTCTCTGAATAGAGTCCTAATTTATGGTGGAGCCTTGGGTGAAGATAGTAAAGCAGTAATAGAAGGATATGTCGACTCTGATTATGCAGGTTGTATGGATTCCAGAAAATCTATTTCTGGATATATTTTCACTATGTTTGGCACAGCAATTAGTTGGAAAGCAACACTTCAGAAGGTTGTTGCTCTATCAACCACTGAAGCGGAGTATATTGCCTTAACTGAAGCTGTGAAAGAAGCATTGTGGCTTGAAGGTTTTGCAAAGGAGCTGAAACTTCAAGGTCGAAGTATCACTGTTAAATGTGATAGTCAGAGTGCAATACACCTGTCGAAGAATTCAGCCTATCATGAGCGAACTAAGCACATTGATGTGAGGCTGCATTTCGTCAGAGGAGTAATCGAGCGTGGAGAAGTCCAAGTGCTGAAGGTTTCGACTGAAGACAATGCTGCTGATATGATCACCAAGACATTGCCGAGTTGCAAGTTTTTCCACTGTATGCAGTTGATAAAGCTGCATGAAGAAAGCTAGTCTGTTCCTTGACGTTGTAGAGTTAGGTCCAAGGTGGAGATTTGTGAGATATTGGATCGAACTCTAGTATTGTCGAAGGGTAGCTTCTTGGTTCGACAGTTCGACAGAGTTAAGCATGAAGTCGAAGGATTGTTCACATGCTGGTGTCGAAGTGTGCATGCTGTAGTCGAAGATGGGTCTAGCATGCAGATGTCGAAGATGCTAGGGTTGTTAGCATGTTAAATTAGGTTTTAGTGTTTAAACCCTAATTTGTTAAGTTAGCTTGTTTATTAAGTTGACTTGTGTAATGGGCCTTGCTGAAAAAGCCCATTAGTTAGTATGTTAGGTTTTATTATAAATAGCATACTAGTCTCTCATCATTGCTAAGCTGCAAATCCTAATTTAGGGTGAGAGAGGTTATTTGTTATTCTTGTAAACTTGTAATCTTGTTTTAAGAGAAAGTGAAAGAATAGCAGTTATAACCAATCTTGTGTTCTTCTTCTCCTCCCTAATTCCCTATTATACTTTGTTATTGGTATCGTTTTCACAACATCTATAATATGAAAATTAACTATTCTTAAGAACCAACTTAAACAAACCATTTTTTTTTCTGATTGCATGTGTAACACCCTTCTAACCCAAACATATTTCGCATGTATTTTTACGGAAAAAAATTAAACACAAGGGCGTCACATCTTCATGTAACAAACGATCCTGCTCCGTAACACGGGTTGAAAAACACTTAATTATAATTAGAAACTTTGGTACTTATTAATCAAACCATTTCAAACTTCGCAGCGGAATAAATAATCTTTAAAACTCCTTCATAAATTAACCAATACCGAGAAGGTAGTTCAAACATCAACAAAATCACCACACTTCATGCTTACAATTGAATGATTAAAAAAGTAATACAAAATTCTTCAAAATAACAAAAGTATTCAAAGTTTACACTCAATCAATCCCCAACCCCGATGTTATATATCTGAGAAAGACCCACTGGACTCAACGGAAACTAAATAAGCGCATTCTGGAGCTACCTCATAAGCTTCATGCACTAATATTTATCACCTGCAAGTTACCCACGTTTCGAGGCAACATTTCCAAGAAGAAAAGGTGAGTAAATCATAATCATTATAAAAAGCATAAGTAATAGATATAGTAGTCATGGCATAGGAACAACAACATAACATCATCTACTACATCTATAGCATAACAGCAATCACTAGTATTCCACATCAAATCACCACCCATCAAGAATCAAATCAAACACATCACTTAATTCAAACATTGTGCAATGCCACAAATAATGAAAGGCAACATCACTAGACTCATGCATGTGGTACCAAAACATCACTGATGACTTATTCATCGTTATCTCCAAATATCTCCACCAATAGGATCGGTTCCCGCTTGGAACCAGAACACTTCACAAAATTGCACCCAATCCACACTATGGTATTGAGGCCATCACTGGATCATATCTTCCTTCATACATCACTAGATCAATATCCTGTAAAACATCAGTGGACTATTTGTCCTAACAAATGCTATGAATGCATGATGCGCAACAACTCACAAAGATATGACCACGGCTAGTCAAAATGCATCATCATTCATCATGTTCATCTTACCTCATCACAAGCCTCATAATACACACATCATATCATCAAGATCATCATAAAAAAACATACATCAATTCACAACAAAGCATAGTTAACTCAATTCACGATAGAAATCATACTTTTTAGTACGTAATCACTAAGTATCATCATCTCATCAAAATATAACTCCTAGAAATATGAGTCCTATAATTCATTTTATTTTACTAAAGTATAGATCATTACTCTAGCTTCGAAACGCTCCAAACGACACGTCAACCGGAGTCCTAAAACTCAAGTTATGAATTTTACAAATTTTTCTATTTCAGGCAACATTTGCCCGACGAGCATCCTCATTCGCCCAGAGAGTGAAGTCAGTAGCCAACATCTCAATTTTCTCAAGTCATTCGCCCGACGAGCTCCTCCTTTCACTTGACGACTACACATTTGCCTGAGGTTCGCCCGACCAACTCATGGGCGAACCATGTCAGAACCCTGTGCCCCCACTCGTCTGCTCACTCGCCCAACGCGTCCTGAGAGATTCCATTCGCCCGGCGACAGAGTAGATTCGCCCGACGAATCTGCTTGATCAGAGAAATCCTGATGCGATTTCTGCTTAAATCTAACCCAAACCCCTGCGATTTCCAACACACTATGGATCCTATAACATCATCCAATTGCCAATTTTCGTCATATAACAACAATCCAATGTATTCTACACTATGGATATAATTCTATTATAAATTGATACCTCTAATTCACCATAATTCATCACATTTGTCATCTATTCATCATAAACCAAAACCTCAAGCAATTATGCAATTACCAATCACTTAAGTCAAATATAATAATCAAGATAAACTCTCATTACCTTAGATTTGGAGCTCAATCCTAATTCCTCTTCGCGTTCTACAGTTCCTCTTCCTTTGTGCCCTAGCTATGTTCTTGTCTCGGCCTCTTCTCCAAATGCGATTACACATAATGAATAGTCAAAACCCCAATTTTCTTTTTTATCCAACTTACCCCTTGGATCCCTATAATATGGCTTTTCTCTTTTTGCCCTCACTTAGCCCCTTGAATTGACTATTTTTCCCTCATCATCTCTAACATCAATATTATTATATTTCACTAATCAAAATAATTCTAACTAATTATTCTTATTATTCTAAATTATCTAAAATACTCTTAATCATCATAATTCCTCTTAGACTACTAATAACATCCTATTCACCCAAACATCACCTAAGCATCATGATCACCAAGACATCACATATCATCACCAGCATCAAATGCCTCACATTAATCTCATATAAACATCACATAACCATCATATTCATCAAGACATCACGAATCATCATAAGGACTCACATAAAAATACCAAAACATTATATATATATTGAATACTTCACAATGACTCATAGATTTACACTAAATTAATTAAATAATTAATCTAGATTTTTGGAGTGTTACAACTCTCCCTCACTTGAAAGAATTTTCACCCTAAAAAATTACTTGATGGAAACAAGAACGGATAAGACCCTCTCATCTGATCCTCGTGTTCCCAAGTCAAACTTTCACCAGCTGGTCCACCTCACAATACCTTCACTAAGGTAGTCTCTTTACCTCGCAATTATTTCATTTCCTGATCTTCTATCCGCATGGGTAGTGCTTCAACAGTCAAGTTGTCTCTCATTTGTAAATCACCCATTTGAATCATATGTGAAGAATCCGGAATGTATCTCCTCAATTGAGACACATAAAACACGTCATGAAGATTCGCAAGTGACGGTGGTAAAAAAAATTTGATACGCCCTTACTTGAAAGAATTTTCGCCCTCGAAAATTACCTGACGGAAAGAAGAGCGGATAAGACTCTCTTATCTGATCCTTGCGTTCCCAAGTCAAACTTTCACCAGCTGGTCCACCCCACAATACCTTTACTAAGGCAATCTCTTTACCTCGCAATTATTTCATTTCCTGATCTTCTATCCTCATGGGCAGTGCTTCAACAGTCAAGTTATCTCTCACTTGTAAATCATCCATTTGAACTACATGTGAAGGATCCGGAATGTATCTCCTTAATTGAGACACATAAAACACGTCATGAAAATTCGCAAGTGATAGTGGTAAAACAATTTGATACGCCACCTCACCGATCTTCTCTAAAATCTGATACGGACCAATAAAACATGGTGTAAGCTTCCTCGATTTCAAACAGTTACTGGAGTAACTCTCAGAAACACATGGTCTTCCACCTAAAACTCAAGTGCTTTCCTCGTCTTATCATGGTAACTTTTCTGATGGCTTTGAGAAGCTTTCATCCTCTCTTGAATCATCTTAATCTTATCAGTTGTCTCTCGCACAATCTCAAGTCCGAGTACAACACTCTCGCCTGACTCATACCGACACAAATAAATTCTACATCTTCTCCCATACAACGCTTCATATGGTGCCATACTGATACTCGCATGAAAACTATTGTTGTAAGTAAATTCAATCAATGGCCAATGACTATCCCAAGCTCCTCCTTGGTCTAACACACAAGCCCTTAACAAATCCTCCAACAATTGAATAGTCCTCTCAGACTGACCATCTTTCTGCGGATGATAGGCAGGAATCAATCTCATCTTGGAGCACAAAGCATCCCGTAAACCTTTCCAAAACTTCAACGTAAAGCACGAATCTCGATCTGACACAATAATCGACGGTATTCCATGCAATCACACGATCTCACTAATATAAAGCTCGGCCAACCTCTTGATAGGATGATTAATTTTCATCAGCAGGAAATGAGCCAACTTAGTCAAGCTATCCACTATTACCCAAATAGAATCATTACCTTTCGCAGTCTTCATTAAACCCGACACAAAATCCATTGAAATGCTAGCTCACTTCCACTCGGGAATATTTAACGGTTGCATCAAACCCAAAGGCATATGATGTTCAATTTTCGACTTTTGACAAGTCAAACAAGCATAAAAAATTCTACAACTTCCTTTTTCATTCCAGGCCACCAAAATAACTTCTTCAAGTCTTGATACATTTTCGTAGCACCGGGATGAATACTCAAGCCACTTCTATGACCCTTTTCAAGAATACTCTTCTTAAGTTCTGGAACATCCATAACACACACTCGGTCTTTAAATCTCATCACACCATTCTAATCAACTCGAAATCTCCCACCATTACCTTGGTTAATCAACGTCATATGATCAACCAACTTCAAATCAGACTTTTGACCCCAGGAGATATGTTGTCATCATCAAAAGGGGGAGAATGTGGAACCTTATTTTGTAGTTGATATGCTTTCAACAAGGAAGTCTACTTTTTATGATGATAACTAATATATTATAATAAGTTAAACTGAACGATTAAGCGAGTAAATATGCAAACTTTATCATTAGGGTTTGATGGACTTGACTATTCGATATTGGCAAACAAAGGAATACAACTAGATCCTCGTATCAAACTACTCAAACATGTGTCAACAAAAATATAAAGCATCTGGCAAAGACTTGAAGTACATAGGTTCCTCCTAGATTTAGTAGTGAGTGAATAATTGTTAAACAAAAGGGCTTTATTGTACAAGCATAAGGCTAAAGCGCATACACACACACTAAAACATTTTTGAAACTATTTTATCAAAGAAAACATCTTCAAGAATGTCTTAAAGTTGTGTAAATTGAATTGGGAGCAGTCAAAATAGCTATAGGCGTATTTTTTACTTTTATAATCAATTACGACATTTGTATACTCGACTCGAAATGCGTAAACTTGAGGCCCAAGATATTTTGAAATGAAAGAAAAGTAATAGAGTGAGGACATCATTCTTATACTCACACTAGTAGTGAAAAACATTGATGTCATCCCAACTTACAAAGTATAGTTGCGATGGGGAAATTCCAAGGTAGTTCATGACCCCAGTTTAAAAATTATAAAATGGGAGCATGGACTCATTCTATAGAATAAGCACTCGTGGATAGCTAGTTCACAAACATTAAATTGACTTCACAACCCTTTGCCATGGTCAACATGGAACACTGCCTAAATAGAGGAAGAACCCACATCCAAGATGGCATTTTCAATCATAGTTCATCATTGAAGACGAATGTCGTCCACAAGATATCTTCTTTCACCCAAGGGAATCGATTTGCATCAACAAGGAAATCGAGATAACGTTGTCTGCGTTGTACCATTTAAGCCTCACTTTCAACAGAAAAAAAATTATGACCACCAGTATGAGAGTGTGAATGGGACTCTAATTACCCCCTACATTTTTTTCACTAGGTTCACGATTTTTAAAGCGCGTAAAGGCTTTAATATAGACTCGGGCTTTTAGTTCATCTTTATATTTCTCTAACATTTTGGGATCTAGCGTGGGAGGTTCAGGAAATGCAAATCTGTAGTTGATCTCTGTAATATTGATCCTAAATATAGTGGTTTCTTCCTCTTTAATCACGTCCACCTCAAGGTTTCTCGTTTCCATGGATTCCTCCGACACATGAGAACCCTTCATACCATCAAAAGACTCTCTGACTTCTATGAAGTTCACTAAGGGGTGCCTTACCTCTTAAGAAAACACTTCTAAAGTTTTGGACTTATCACTTAGGTCCGAGAAGAGGCATCCCTTATATCATCGTCACTGATCAAGTTTATCAAGGCGGTGTTTAGGTTTCCTATATTGGCCTAAGAAGAAAACACAAACATCTAAAATTTTAAGGAAAAATATTGGTACCTTGAATGTTTGCAGGTTTGGAAGGATTGAGTGGCAAAATCAACAAATACCCATGACATATTTCACAACTAGGAATGAAGATCAAAGAACATAGAAAGATTGTTGGAATATGAAAATCACAGAGAAAGAGAGAACTTATGGCACTTTGAAAACAAGAAAGAAAAATAGAGTAATTGATCGCACTCCCTCAATTTATAGGCAACAAGGAGCACCAAGATATAAGGTTGAGAATCAAGAAAATGTTGAAGGTAGATCAACAGTCTAGATGCAACATTTATCTCATAATGACACTCAGTTTCCCTCAAGCACCCTAAGGGCGTCGCCTCCCTATTGTATGTGCCTAAATCCACGTGGAGGTCCTCCCCAAAGCAACATTTTAATGACAAGATAAATATTTAGTGTGTGTGTTTTTTTCCGTAACTACCAACTCCCATTCAACTTCTCAACGGAACCTCCCTATGTCTGGAGAGCGTTTCCAATAAATATTGCACTTCTAGAATAAAACTTAGCCTGAGGTCTGCCTAAGCACATCCATAACACAAATCATGACGTCATGACTGAATGCAAGGACTTGGAGGCAACTGATTTAGGTTGGCCAATGGGCCTAATAGGTTATGCCTAACTCGGAAGCCATATCCAATTTCCACGCCCACTCAAGTTGGCGAACATGTGTATTCTCGTAGGGGAGCCCCACGCTGAAGTAAAGAATCACTTCATCTCAATAGTCAAGGTCCATCCTACGATCCCATGCACTTGGCGTGCATCTGACAGAGACGATTTTAACCGTCGAACTTATAAAAAATTGACTTTATGTTACACCAAGGTTGATCATTACATACTTGCAAACTGTGTCTCGCTAGCTTTACTGATTTGAACATTAAAATGTTAATTTTGCATAGACATCCCCTTCTCTAACTAGCCTCCATCTACCGTCATACCAAAGATTTTTCAATTGGTTTTCCCTCCACCTATTTTCTATTCAGCACCAAATAGTTAGTAATTACTATTTGACTTGAATATTTGAGTTCAACATTATGTACCTAGCCTAGCTTATAATAAATGGATAAAGATTATTTGCGCTTTTCATTTAAACCGCAGGGATTTTAGACGATTATGTCCATTGTCCAATATGTTGTATGTAGCAAAAGATAGAAACGCACGCACTCCCATATTTCATTCAATTAAGTTGAATAATAATGTCTGGTCCACACCATACTACACAACACACAGGTAAGTACACTACACAACTAATGTAATGTAACCCCAACCAACTACCCGTCTTTTATTTCTTTGACGCGAACGAGGTGTTTTGCACTGACACATAAAAAGGACTGACAGTACAAGAAGACCAGTATTTATTCAATTTAAACTTCAAATAAGAGACCAAAAGCAAATAAATTAAGCTTCAAGGTTCAGTGTTAGGAACAGCAGGTGGGTGAACTTCATGTGTATAATATAAGTGGCGGAGGGGAGTGACAATTAAATCTCAAGTTCAATTTGGATCCATTGGTCTTGGATCCTCTTTTTATTTTTATTTTCTCCCCAATTATCTCTTTTATATTTTTTTTCTCTGTCTCTTTTTAATATTTTTTCTCTTTTTTTTTATTTTATCATTTATTTTCCTTAATGTTATTTTTTTTTATGAAGGAGAGAAAAAGAGTAAATGAGACTATCCATGGTCAGTCCAACGCACATCAGAGATGAGATAAAGGTTAAATAATTTTTATATAGAGATACTTATCATTTTACAAGTCGATTTGATAAGGGCAAGTTATATCAAATTTTAAGTATGTGTTTGGTTTCTTTAAAATTGATTCTGATTAAAAGTGACTTTAAGATAAAATAATTTATATTTTGATAAATTTTTGCAAAAGTAAATTGAGTAGTAAATTTCAATGTAAAAATCACATTTAAATTTAAAATATACAAGTTATATTTTCAAGTAGAATCAATTCTAAAAAGTAGAATCAATTACACTTGAGAGCAACCAAACATATTGAAATCAAACACACATTTAGAATCAATTTTGAGTGCTCCAAACAAGAAACCAAAATTATACTTATGTTGGAATACATTTATGTAAAAATTAGTTAAACAATAAATTTCATTGTAAAAATCATATTTAAATTCAAAAGCTATAAATCATAGCTTCAGTATACAATCAATTTTAGAAGTGAAGTCAACTCTACTTTTGAGAAAGCAAAAATGTCAAAATCAATTTAAAATAAACTTTACACTTCTAGAATTATTTTTGTCTCTTTCAAAATAGAAACCAAACCTATATTAAGTGTGTGTGTTTGGTTCTGCGATGAAGAAAAATAATTTTGAGTAAATTGATTATGAAAAAGTGATTATGACTAAAAGTAACTTAGAGGTAAATTGGTTTATGTTTGTGAAGTGGGAGCGAGTGAGTTTTAAATAGATTTTTTTTGAAATGATGAAAATAACTCGAAAGGGGTAAAAAGTTCTGACAACGAGTAAAGCGAAAAGATTTTTAACCTAATCCTAAAACAATCTCTTCTCCCAATGTGTCACATCAAGTAATAGGAGATCTTCAAGAAAAGACATACGTCTTTCTTTGAATCACTAACCTTTCACTATCCTAACAGCTCATTAATGAAGTAAACTCTTCAGTTTCCAGAGGACAGGAGTTTTTTCAAAAGAAAATATTATGACCTAAGACGTTTCTAATACATGAGAACTTCACTCTTCAGAAGCCTCACATTTCAGAATCGAACAAAATAAATTACCTCAGAGTCACATTTTCTCATTCTGAGAAGGTGAACATTATAAGATTACATCTTTTTCATTCTGGACAAGACACCATGTTTAAGTTCTTCGGAATGAAAATGAATCTATCTTCAACAAGGGATTTTATAAAGATACCAACCCATTGATAGTCTATACCTATGAATTTTAAAGATAAGATTCCTTTCTGAACATAGTCTCGTATAAAGTGATGCTTAATCTCAATATGTTTAGCCCTAGAATGTAAAATTGGATTCTTGGATAAACAAATTACAAAAGTGTTATTATAGAAGATAGGAATGTTACTCATATATCTGGAAGTCTTTTAGCTAACTTTTCATCCAGAGGAACTCAGTGCTACATCCAGAAGCGTAAATATACTTAGCTTCTATAGTTGAGAGTGCAATTGTTGATTGCCTCTTACAGGACCATGAGATTAAATTATCTCTGAGAAACTGACAACTTACAGAAGTGGTTTTTCCCTATAGTATATCTCCAGCATAATCAGCATCACAATAACCTACTAACTTGTATTCTCTTGATTATCCATAACACAAACCAAGGTTAGTAGTACCTTTCAGATACCTAAAAATCCTCTTATCAGTTGTTAAGTGAGATTCTCTAGGATTTGATTGGAAGCGAGCACACAAGAAGACACTGAATAAAATGTCAAGTCTAGAAGCAGTCAAATTTAATAGAGAACCTATCATACATGTGTACAGCTTATGATCAACCTTACCGCTTACCTTGTCTTTCTCTACAATGCATGTAGGGTGCATAGGGCTCTTTGCCATCTTACATTCTGACAAGTCAAACTTCTTCATAAGTTCCTTGGTGTACTTGCTCTGGTGCAAGAAAGTCTCTTCTGAGCCTTGATTGATTTGGATACCCATAAAGAACTTTATTTCTCCCATGAGACTCATCTCGAATTCAGCTTGCATAGACTTAGAGAATTCCTTGCACAAAGTGGCATTAGCAGAAATAAATATAATATCATCAATATATATATATATATATATATATATATATGTATATATTTGAACTACCAAAATGTCATTTTTGAAGGACTTACAGAACAATGTGGTATCAACCTTTCCTCTGGTGAAATTATTTTTTAAAATAAAATTGCTTAATCTTTCATACCAAGCTCTAGGAGCTTGTTTTAGACCGTAAAATGATTTCGGGAGTTTAAAAAATGAAATTTGTATTTTTTATTTTATTTTCAAAACCAGGAGGTTGGTGTACATACATTTCCTCTATTTTGTAGTCATTCACAAATGCACTCTTAACATCCATCTGATACAAGATGATGTTATGACTTATAGCAAATGAAATTAAGAGATGAATAGACTCTAACCTGGTAACTAGTGCAAAGGTTTCTATGTAGTCAATCCCCTCTTGTTGATTATAGCCTTGTTTCTTACGACTTCTCCTTTTTCATTGAGCTTATTTTTGAAGACCCATTTGGTTCCAATCACATGAGTCCCTTTGGGTCTAGGCACAAGATCCAACACATCATTAACTAAGAATTGATTGAGTTCTTCTTGCATTTCCATAATCCACTTTGCATCCAGAAGCGCTTCATCAACAAATGTAGATTCTATGAGGGTCACCAAATCCATAAACGTCTCTTCAAAAGGTTTGAAGGAGGATCTGGTTCTGACTTGCTCAGACTTGTCACCCAGAATCAATTCTTCAGAATGTGAAGATATTTATTTGTGCATCCTCGAAGGAGTCTGAGCATCAACAGCTTCTGTTTGAGCATCTTCAGAGTCATTTATCTCTTGTTCTTTAATATCAACTTCGTTACCTTCAGAGCCTGAATAGGTAATCTACAGATTTGCAAACTTATCAACTAGCTTTGACTTCTCAGAGTCAAGCTTATCATCGAATCTAGCATGAATTGATTCTTCAACAATAAGTGTTTTAGTGTTGGATACTCTATAGCCTTTTGAGCGTTTAGAGTATCCTAACAAGAAACATTTTTGTGCTTAAGAATCAAACTTGTTAAGATTCTCCTTAGTGTTTAGAATAAAACAATCACATCCAAAAGGATGAAAATATGAAATGTTGGGTTTCTTATTCTTCCACAATTCATAAGGAGTCATACCCATAATAGGTCTGATAGAGACTCTGTTCTAAATATAACAAGTTGTGTTAACTTCCTCTGCCCATAAGTGTTTTGCCATATTAGTCTCATTGATCATGGTTCTGGTAATCTCTTGCAAAGTCCTTTTCTTCCTCTCTACAGCTCCATTTTGCTATGGAGTTCTAGGGCAGGAGAAAACATTGGAAATTTCATTCTCACCAAATAGATTTTCAAACTGTTTGTTTTCAAACTCCCCACCATAATCACTTTTGACTCTGACAATTGTAGAGTTCTTCTCATTTTGCATTTGAACACAGAATGTGATTCATCCTTATGTTTTAGAAATTTAACCCATGTCCATCTACTATAGTCATCAACAATGACTATACATACTTCTTATCATTGAGAGAAACAGTTTTCACGTGTCCAAACAAGTCAATATGCAGAAGCTCCAAAGGCCTGGAGGTAGAAACAACATTTTTTGCTTTAAAATAAGTTTTCGAAAACTTGCTTTTATGACATGATTCACAAAAAGCCTTTGAAGAGAACTTCAGATTCTGAAGGCCTCTGACTAAATTAAGCTTATTTAGCTGAGAACTCTCTCTCATGCTAACATGGCCCAATCGTCTATGCCACGTCCATTGCTCTTCATTAACAGACATAAGAAATTTTATATTTTGCTCTTTAAGATCAAAAAGTATAATCTTATGGATGTTGTTCTTACTCTTTCCATTTAAAAGGATAAAGCCATCCTTCTAACTAACTGTTTTACAGGATTTTTTATTAAAGATGATATCATAGCCATTGTCACTTAATTGACTTATGGACAATAAGTTATGCATTAATCCATCAACAAGCAAAACATTTGTAATAGAAGGGATAAAATTATTACCAATTATTCAGGAGCCTATGATAATCCCTTTATGATCACCTCTGAAACCTACAACGCCTCCAGGCTTAAGTTCCAGGCTTTGGAACATATGCCTTCTTCCCATCATGTGTCGCGAGTAGCCGGAGTCCAGGTACCATGACCAGTGTCTTAACTTTGGTGCTAAGGACATTTGCAACATATATTATCTTTTTCTTAGGTACCCACAACTTCTTAGGTCCTTTCTTGTTAGTGTTCCCAGAGTTTTTGACAACTTTGAGTTTAGGAGCAGAATAATCATATTCCCAAGAATTAAAATGACAGGGTGTAGCTATTGGTTTTGCCTTGGGTTTAGAATAAGGTTTTTCCTTAGGCACAAAACCAGCATAAACAAAATGAGAATGAAACTTATTTGGTTTATCTTCTTTTTCAGAATCAGATTCTTCGTAAGGATCATAACTAATGCCTCTAGTCTCGTTTTTGCTAACGCCATAGATCATTGAAGCCATTAAGCTTCTTCCTAGGCTTCTAGCTAGAAATATTTGGAAAGACTTGTCATATTTCTTAATGACATCATCAATACTTTCATAAGCTTATAGAGGAATTTCCTTCTCCAGATTGGAACTCATAATTTTGAGAGCAGAGTTTTCATTCTTAAGAGAAAATTCTTCATTCAAGAAGGAGAATTATTCCTTAACCTTATTGTGTTCCTTAGAAACAGATTCATGTACCTTTTTCAGTACCTTGAATTTGATCTGAAGCTCTTGATGTTTTTCCAGAATCTTAAATAAAGAATATGTTAAATGAGAATGAGATATGTCAGAAAATACCTCTTCACTTCTTCGGAATCATCTTTTGAAGAGTAAGAATCATCTCAGGTTGCCATCAGCCTTTTTCTTGCCTTAAAGGGCTCTCTTCTTGGGCTTATCCTTCTTGAGATTAGGTCACTCGTTCTTATAATGGCCAGCCTCTTTGCACTCATATCAAGTGACGTCTTTGTTGCCACCAGACTTCTTTAGTTCAGAAGTAGACTTAAAGTGACCACATGTCCTTCTAGCTCCTCTGAACTTGTAGCCTTGCTTCCTCTTCCAGAGTTGGTTGACCATTTGGAAAGAAGCGATAGCTCATCTTTGTCTTGAAGAGCTTTAGTCTTCTCAGATCTTTAATAAGGTTTTAGAGCTACAAATTTACCTTTCTTCTGAGGTTCATCTTGTTCCAACTTAATCTCATGGCTTCTCAAAGAACTAATCAGTTCCTCTAGAGAAGTTTTGTTCATATCCTTATCTAGTTTAAGCGTAGTTACTATAGGCCTCCACTTTGTTGGAAAGCTTCTAATAATCTTCTTCACATGATCCGAAGTAGAATACCCTTTTTTCAGAACCTTTAGTCTTAAGAGTTTGAAATCTTGAGAACATGTTCTTAATAGTTTCACCATTTTCCATATTGTAGGCTTCATATTTTTGAATCAAGGCAAGCACCTTGGTCTCCTTTACTTGAGTGTCACCCTCGTGATCATTCTCAAAGAGTCAAATATAGACTTGGCAGAGTCTCTATTTGCTATCTTTTCATACTCATTATAATAAATCGCATTTAACAGAATGATTTTTGCTTTATGGTAATTCTTATAGTCTTGCTTTTGTCATTCATTCATCGATCTTATTTCAATCTTGTTTCCACTATCATCCACAGGATGTTCGTGGCCATTTACTACCATATCCCATAAATCAACGTCGTGACCAAGAAAGAATATTTCAAGTCTATATTTCCAATAGTCAAATCTTTCTCCATAAAAAATTGAAGGTTTAGAATTGTAGTTATCTATGTCATTGATAACGGGTGCAGCTGGTGGTGGTACTCCTGCCATAGTGTTTCACAAAAATTATGGATCTTTATCTGACACGCTGAAGTGTTTGATAACAATAAATACCATAACCGAATCTCTGATACCAATTGAAGGTGTGAGAAACACAAGAATGAGGGGTTTAAATTGGGTTTCAGGATTTAAAATAAATTCTTACCGAGAAAAAAACAAAGAACACAAGAACAAAAATAAATGACACAATTATTTTTATCTTGGTTCACTGTTAACAAAGTTATTCCAGGAACCCGCCAAGGTGATTTTCACTTCTCAAATAAGGACTTAATCCATTATAATAGGATTGATAATAGACACACAACAAATACCAATTGTGAATGTTGCAAACCATAAAGACTATTTGTCAATGTCTTCTTGAAAAATTATGACAAACATTTAGTCTCTCAAGGAACAATCAACCAAAGAGTTGAAATAAAATGTGTATTTACAAGGTTGCTTCTTGAAATCAGATTACACAAGTTTGAATACAATCAAATAACACAACAGTGTTAATAGCAAGTTAGTGAACAAAAGTTCCTTGCATTTACAAAATTATACAAAGAACATATCAGGGAGATTTGAGAAGCGTTTCAGCGTAAATTTTGTAGAAAAATTGTTGTTATCTTCAATCTTCCAAGTCTTCCTATTATAGCAAAAAGAAGTATATTTGAGGGTAGAATAGTAATACTTAATTCCAATTGTTTTATCCATAACAAGCAGTGAGAGAGTGGTAAACAACATAGTACCATAGTACTGTCCTTGCGCTTGCGCCACCATATCAGGATAGTGGGAACATTTGTACCATGTACTATTTCCTCATGTAAACCAATGTTGATCTTATCTTCTAATCTTCATAGGATTTTGATGGTTGGTGATGAAGCATGCTTAGAAAGACCAAAACTTGAATCTTTAGAACCTAAGTCTTAAGAGTCTTCAGAACTTGTTCATCCAAAACCTTGTCTTCAGAGACTTCAACACTTGGTCTTCAGAATATTTATCTTCAGAATCTTCAGAACTTGTTCTTCCAAAATCTTGTCTTTAGAATCTTCTAAACTTTTTTTTGACAAAGAATCTTCTAAACTTGGACATACAGAATCACAAAGCTAAAGAAGTCTTCAGAAGTGAAATTTCTAGTACAGGCAACGCATATTAATACTAATGTCATAACATCAGATAATGTTGAGATAGATGTTACAACATTGTCTTCAAAATGAATAGATTCATCAAGTTGTGGTTGATACTAAATTAAAAATTGCAGAATGATAAATAAAATAGAGAATTGTTAACCCAGTTCGGTGAAACATCACCTACTCTAAGGACTACTAAGCCAGGAAGGAAATCAATTATTAGTAGTATCAATTCAAATATAAACAAACCTTATTTACAACTTCTCACTTAATCACTATCCAGTGCAACTTCTACCTAGAAATCGACATCTATACATGGGAAATCGCCATCCCACTTCCTAAATCACCTCAATGATATCTAACAGTCTCAATCTGAGTGACTGTATCAAAAAATAACTCAACAAGAAGATTACACTTCCAATACACAAACTCAACTCTTTTGCTTAAAAGATTCTAGAGTGAGAACAATACTCAACTCATTACCTAAAGCCTAAAGGGTTCTTAGTGAGAATATTACATATACCACAAGTATCAAAAGATACAAGAGTGACTTACACCTACATGTGATACTGTCATGGTAGTAGATGGCCTATTTTTCCTTATATCACCTTCGGCTTAGTCTATTGCTCGTACGATAGTAGGTGATGTATCTTGTAAACTTTAAAGTTCTTTCATCTTCGGCTTAGGCTACCACTGTTATGGTAGTAGATGGATTGTTCTTCGTGAAATTTCATGTCATCTACAGCTTAGGCTAACACGGTAATGGTACTAAATGACATGTTTTCCTTTATATCATCTTCGGCTTAGCCTATCGCTCGTTTGATAATAGATGATATATATCTTGTAACCTTGAATTCATTTATCTTCGGCTTAGGATACCACTGTTATGGTAGTAGATAAATTGTTTCCTTTACTTCCTATATTACCTTTGGCTTAGGATGTCAATCGTTTAATAGTAGGTAATATACGTTGTCTCTGGTGTCACCTTCGGCTTAGGCTATCACTCATTAGATAGTAGGTGATCTTCCCCGATGAAGTCATAATTTTTCCCAATGGAGTTATGATTTCTCCCTAATGTTATTCTTCCCTAGTGAATCTGGTCCTTTCTCATTTTCCTGGCGTAAAGATGTTATTTGTTGTCATTTCTCATGAAAGTCAAAGTCTTGCATTCATGTCATATCATACATGTGGTCTCTTAGGGTCCAAATTGTGCTATTATTTTATATTTAAGTCCCTCATATCGCGTCGAAACGAAGATTTCAATCTTCACATCTCCGGATAGAAGAAACTTATATTTAAGTCTCTCCATTGTTGCTGTAAGATCTAGGATTGTCACACCTGCAAGCATATAAGAGATACATATTTATAATAGCAAATACCCAACAAACAAAGCCCAAAATCACAATCCAATTATACATGGATTCATGGACTGAACCGAAAGAGCCTGAAACATGCAAAATGAGAAACTGTCGAAGAAACCCAAAAACCTAAAATCACTATTCACCGTACGGACACTACTATTTATCCGTAAGAACGACGCTATTCATTTGTACGAACGACGCTATTCACTGATCGATTTTTCACGAATTTCAATTTTTCTAAAATGTTCGATTTTCGCGGTAAATGCAATCTCCAAAATATGTTTTCTTTCTCTTCATCAACAAAGATTTTAAGGCACATTGACAACATATTATAAAAAAAGACAAGTTAATCTTTAGAATATCTTCATCAATAGTATCATCATTAGTGACTTAATATTTTTAATAGTCAGCTAGTATCAAAGTTGTATACTCCTCTAGCATTCTAATAAATGGATTTCATTGAGTGGAATTGTGTTTGCCTGACATGGCTCGGGTGTTAATTTTCATTCTAGGCTGAGTAAGTTTACGCCTCTCCCTACCTTTTTTCTTGACCAGCGTAAATTCTTCTTGATGTGGCTCGGGAGAATTGTCTTCATCACCCCCAAAGACTATTATTCTTCTTTAAATGCAAACTATCACAAAGATCGAATTCTTACTACCATTTTTCATAACCATAAGATCAGGATTAGTTTGCTCTCTTCTATCATAAACCATCTCTTTTTCAATCATCAAATTCTCATTCAAATCATTAGTAGTCCCTACTACTTTTTATTTTTCATTCAGAGAACTTGTTTCTAATAAATGTTTCTCATTAGCATTAATCTCAATCACTTATTGAATGGTCACAACAAAGTCATTCATCTCTATATCATTGTCAAGAGTATGATTATCTTCCTTATAGAATTTTGATGTTTTTTAAGCAGAAAGTTAATGTAAGAGAGGGAGGGACCCATGATGTTTTATGTAGAGCAAACCTAGAGGGGGGGACCTCAATGATTGCCCACGCTCAGGTTTGGCTGAAAACGGGGCCGCAGAATGCAAAGTGTTAGGCAACAAACATACTATGTCAGCTGCAAATCATGTAGACTATCCGCATGGCACTTGTTTCTAGTAACTTTACAACATCAATCTTTGACCAGTTCCATCCAACCATTATGTGCGACGGGTGACAAGTTTTAAATAAATATATCTCGGGCAACCCAATTTTATGAATGCTTGTGAAAATGAATTTGTGTGTCTATAATCCTAATTCATTGATTTCGCATGCTTGGTTTTGTGTTCTGACTTGGGGGAACCGCTATGATAATAAGTGCATCGCCGGGGTACCACCAAAATTAATGATCTCATATTACATTACATGTATGTTGTTTAGCCTCATTAAAATATTCAATTGTTTACACATCAATCATCATATTGAATTAAAGATTGAATAGGTGCAAGTTTTATTTTAAATTATTTTTTATCAACTAAATTATAATACATTTGTTTTAAAAATAATACTCTTTTAAGTAAATTATGAAAATTTAGAAAATTAATTGGTATATTTAATTTGTTGATAAATGATATTATTTTTACAAATTTAATATTTGCTTCATATTGAACCCAGACAATTATTTCAAAAAAATATTCTAGGACCTAAAAGTCATAATTCTAAGTTATAACGATTCACAAATGTCGAAACTAGAATGCACAAAATTCATAAACCTCGCACTCATAACCTCTATTGACTTGGTCGTGGAAATATTTGTAGAGACCTTTTTCATTGTCAGGTTCAACAACATAAAACGTTCGTCAATGAAGATTTCATTGTCACTACAATCATTAGAGTGGTTGGTCTCGTTAAGCTTAATGAAACAATGGAGTTGGTCTTTAAATTTAGAGCCCAAATGTTTTAAGAATTATTGTAGCTCATTTCAAAAAAACTTGTTATCCATTTAATTCACATAACTACAAATTTTAAAAATTACCAATATTTTTATTTATGTTGTGCTCAAAATTATTACATTGATATATTGAAAAAAAATATTTTTTCTATTCTATTTAATAATTTATGTTAAGTATTATACCTTAGTAATATAATCAAAGTAATGTTTAATAAAATATGTTAATGTGTATGAAAACTGATGGGCGTAAATTTAACAATTATATTTATTTTCTTTTCATATTTTCTTTAATTTTGTTAGATTTAATTCTAAGTGGTTTTAAAAGACTAGCAAATGAATGAAATTTTATAAATAAATATAAAATGCAATAGGATAAAGAGTCAGCAATTATGACCAACCAAAGAAATTCACAAACAACCGATTTAATTTATTTTATTGTTTTTTTAAAAAATCACAACCAATTGATAAGGCAAAAGAAATATCTTTGACTTGACTTTGAATTTGTGCGAACATTTTGTCGTTTCATACAGCAATACTTATATTTAACTGTATTACGCTTTACTTCACAACTTTTTTGTATTCTATAAATTTAATAAGATATG
Source organism: Vicia villosa (assembly GCF_029867415.1). Lineage (NCBI taxonomy): Eukaryota > Viridiplantae > Streptophyta > Magnoliopsida > Fabales > Fabaceae > Vicia > Vicia villosa. The sequence goes on from NC_081180.1 coordinate 65,542,629, forward strand.
TTAAATATTTAAATATTATTTTAAATAATTTTATATTTATATTGTATTTAAAAATATATTATATATTTTTTAAAGTAATAATACAGTATTTTTTAAAGTTTTTTTTTTTTTTTTCAATAAGCGAGAGATTGAATAAATCGCACTAGGGGTGCAACCCAAACAACAGAGGACTACAAAGATTTAAAGCAAGATAGAGGAGCTTTGTACCAATCGTAAAAACAAGGACTATTCGATTGGATTCTACTCCCACTCCATCTCCAAGAAAAGAACATAGTATTAGTACAAACGACCTCAAAACTATACGAAACGTTATCGAAGACTATAGCGTTCCTCATTAACCATAAGCTCCATAACGTTGCCATCCAAATAATGTAAATGACTTCCCTGTTAGAGGCATTTCTCACCTTTTCATGAATGGCATCAAAGAAAATCAAGTCCTCTAAAGAGAAATTGACTCTCGGACCCAGCCACGAATAAATCCTTTTCCAAACTTCTTTCGCCGTTTCACAGAACAAGAATAAGTGATTCCGAGATTCTTCACTACTGGCACAAAAGACACAGCTGCTACTAAAAGAGATGAAATTCAGACCTCTATGAGCTAGCATATCCTTTGTAGGCAACCTGGAAATAAAGAAACGCCATGCGAATATACGGATCTTGAACGGAGTCTTTGTCGCCCAAATTGCCTTCAGGTTGCGCCTTACAGACTGCTGCCAGGCCGGATCCTTCGCCTCTTCTAGCTGATCCGCGACACTAGCCACCGTAAAAACACCATCGTTGTTCAGCCTCCAAAGAAAATCGTCCACACCTGTCCTGTCAAGAGACACAGAATGCAGCCTCATTAGCAATTGCTGCCATTGATCCGCTGCAGCTTCCAGGGCCAAATCCGGGATCGAGGGATTAACAATACCAAACAGTCTCTCCATCTTCCAATTTTGAGAACCATTCTCCCATTCTACCAAGTCAGCCACAGTACAAAGCTTTTCGGTTGAGATATCAAACAAGTACGGAAATTCGGTACTAAGCGTTTGATCTCCCAACCAAATGCTATGCCAAAAGAAAGTGTGGTTTCCTTTGTTAACTCTACATTGCACATAAGAGTTAAAGCCTTCAGCACCTTGTTCAGCCCTTATATCATTGGATATAACGTCGCGCCACCAAATAGAGTCATTGGGATTGCAAGCTAACTCGCCGGGATGTAACACTTTAAGTTTTAAATTGTGATACCTAACCTCCATAAATCTTTGCCATATGGTATTCTCCTCCTTTAGAAACCTCCATTTCCACTTGAGAAGTAAAGCTTTATTGAATTCACCAACATCTCGAATTCCCAATCCCCCTTTATCCTTCGACTTGCAAACCGTATCCCACTTAGCCCAATGAATACACCTTTTGTTTGCATTGCCGCACCATAGGAAGTTGCTTTGGAGACGCTTTATTTCTTTCAAAACTTTACTAGGAGCTCTATAGAAAGAGAGAGTGAAAGAAGGGATAGCGTTGATAACCGAGTTAATGAGCGTCACTCTCCCTCCTATGGAAATACATCTTCCCTTCCACGAAGATAATCTTTTCGTGATGTTGTCGATCACCCTCTGCCAAGCCTCTTTCCTTCTAGGATTCACTCCCACCATTATGCCAAGAAAAGTAAATGGAATGTTACCTTTCTTACAAGCAAGAAAGGAAGTGGCCGAATTGAAGAACCAATCACCGATATTGACCCCTAAAACATTACTTTTTGAAAAATTGATTTTCAGCCCTGAAATGAGTTCGAACCCTCTTAATAATACATTATGAACATTATGAATTTTATTTTATTTTTTTGAAAAATAATAAATAAATGACATGTTTAAGGTCAGATAACCCGCAACCCGTTTAAGATCAGGCTGGGGAAGTACTTCATAGTTCATGTTAAAATAGAATTTATTTTTAGCTCGGCCACATAAAGCATGATGCGTGTTAGGAGTAGCCCATTTAGGATATGATAGTTCATTTTGGCATATCTAACATGTGATTATATGTATTATGTAAGTATATATCTTTTAAAAAATTTGATGATGACAAGTGAATATGAATAAGAATGAATAAATCAAAAGCATCATTAATTAAGAAGCAAGTACAAGACCAAGTGATCAAAGTTCTAGTTGAAAGAAATAAACAAAGTTAAATCAATTAATTAAGAAGAACTGGAGTTGTAAAGTTTTGAAAGCTTGCCTGATCTTACACTTAGTGTTATACCTTGTAGTTTGATTATCTAATATAAATGAAACACGAGTAAGTCTTGCAATACCAAGGCAATGTGTGTGCGCGCGCGCGCACACACTAATTTTTTTAAAAAATCCTTATCTTTTTCTTAAAACCAATATTGGTAAGTACTTAATTGATTAAGCTCATCATCTAATCGATCAAAACAAGATTAATGCCTCTTAATTGATAAGGCAACTTTTTTAATCGATTAAGTGATGTCTTAAATCAGGGTTTCTTTTTCTGGCTAAACATAATTGATTAGGTTGATGACCTAACCGATTAGGAACTTACAAGACCCATGGTTTGTTTTCTTTTTAGCCTAAACTTTTTCCTATACGGAGGAGTGCTTTCTCACTTTTAAACACACTAATTTTACGAATAATTATCTCTCCCATCTCACTCGTTTTCCTTCTTTTATAAGTTTTATTTTCTAGAAATTTCTTTAATATTGAGAGAGTGAAAAGTTTCATATGATAGTTGTGGATTTCTGGTATTGTGGTAAATTTGTGTATCCAGGAGCTTAGTTCTTTTGTGATTTTGAAATAGATTTAAAAGTTGCAAGCTAGACTTGTAAAAAATTTGGTGTAAGGTTGTTGGGTTGAACCTATGTATAAATTGAAGTTGTTGGTTTAAGGTTGTTAAGTTGAAACTGTGTAAAACTTCAAGTTATTGTTTAGTGGAAATATTAAGAGGAAACTCTTGTAGACTATAGGTTGTGTGGTTTATGGTGAAAATATGTTAATCTCTTTTGTGATCTTTCTTACCCTATTTATTTATTTATTTATTATTTACTTTATTTTCTACTTATTATATGTTTTTATTCTTTCTTAAAATAATTTTTTTTAAATCTATTGTATTTCTAAAAAAATTGAAATTTGAATTCAGACCCCCCTTCCTCTCTTTTCTCTTATGAGTGAAGTTGTTTGTTCAACAAGTGGTATCATAATCTAACTCTTTTTGTAAAATTAATCATCTCTAGAGGTAAGATGGTGACTTTAGATTTTTTTGTAATAACAGTCTTTCTTTGAACAAACCCTCTTCGCTCAATAGTGAAGTGTAACCATACAAAAAGAGAGAATGAAAATATTTTTAGAATGTATTGATTATGATTTATGGGACTATGTTTTAGATGGTTTGTTTGTTCCTACTCATTTCATTAACAATGAAGTAGTGAACAAACATATAGAACTATTGACCACAAAAGAAAAAAGTGTAAAAATGTTTTAAAGTTAAGTACTTGATGATAAATGTGTTAAGCATTAGAGAGTATAATTATGTTTATAATGATGACACTATTAAAAAAGTGTGGAACACCCTTGAAGTGGTCTATGATGTTTTTATTGATATCAAAAGAGAAAGGATGAACAAACAAGACTAAGCATTAGAGATATCAAATGAAAGTGAAGAAAATCTTCAATGATGGTTCTCAAATGTTAAAATTCTTGACAATATTTTCAAAATTTATATCTCTAAAAAGTATCTAATATTTAAGACTGGTGTTGTAAATATAACCAATATTAAAATTCAAAGATACGAACTCTATTAATAATTACAAGAAACATTAAATGATTTAAAGATTACCAAAAAAACTGAAAGAAGAAGAATCATCGCAAATACTCCAAAATGTGATAGAAAACAAGAAGGAGATCACAAAGGAAAATACTTAATCATCTAAAGAATCAAATGAACAGGTAAACATTAGTCTTATGACAAATTATGAAGATGATGATGAGGTAATCACTCTTTCCTATAAACAAATACATGATCTAAGTTTAAAAGTTTGTAAAGAAAATGATGAGTTAGAAAAAATTATTATGACATATAAAAAACATGTTAAATCTATAAAAGATGAAATGAAAGAATCATAGATGAAATGAATCAGCTTAGAAAATGTATTGTGGTTTCTCATAATTGTAAAACTTGTGACTCCTTTAAAAGTGAAGCAGAAGATTTGGAGTAAGGATCCACTTCATTTCTTACCCTCCATTTCTTTTCCATTACTATAGTTTTGTGTGCATAAAGTTAAATAAATAATAAATATGTGTCACATGTCTTAGAAATACGTGTAATATACACAAAAACTATGGTAATGGAAAAGAAATGGAGTGTAAGAAATGGAGTGGATCCTCACTCGAAGATTTGTATGAAATCCCAAACATATTCAACATAGGAAGATATAATTTTGATATGATTTTATCTAGTCATAGAGCTTCCTATGATAAAGCCGATTTAGGTTATGAGTCTAAAATCAATGCTAAGAATTTCAGTAATATCTGCAATAAGAATCCTATAAATATAATTTGTTTAAATGTAATTACTATGATAAAAATGATCATGTTGCACTATTTTCTTTTGTTATAAAAATTCATGAAAGTAAAAAATGCATATTCTCTATCGCATTTTTATAAAGAATATCATGGAATAAAAATAAGAAATATGTCTGCTTTATCCTGCTTCTTCTTCGAAATCTTGCATATTTAAGGGGGGAGATTAGTAGACACGGCCTTTGTGAGGTTCAATACCTATCGATTGACAAAGAAGTTTGATGACACTATTATCACTGCACAAAAAATAGTGACATAAGTGGAAAATTGACAAAAAAAACTGCACGAGCCCAATAGACCCAACGGAGTTTTTCATCCAGTGGAGTGATTTTCTCACTTTCATGAACCACTCAAAAAATATACACATCTTAAGAAATCCCTCCTATAAATGCCTCTAAAACAGAGTCATGTGGGCGTCATTCACGTCATGAAGGGACGGCATTAAAACTCCGAGCAAGAGGTACACTGCCTTATAAAGAGGAAACTATAGGAGTTAGTTAAATCAATCATCTAGTGAGAGTCATAATGGAGTAAAAAAAGGAATCCCTTGTTGTCCTTTTATTATGAGGAATTAGTTAATGCTCCTCCCAATCACCATATTCCGTTGTTTGGTAAGGTCCTTATAAGAAATCACAATGTTTGTCGAGTATAAGTCGAGCAAGGGAGATATTGTAATATCTTTTATACGGACTTATTCCATACACTGTAACTCACCTAAAATTTGAAGCCTTATCATGGCAATGAGCTCCAATAATTCAACGACTTTATCACAACATTGTGGGGCCATGTAGAGCAATTGATGACTTTTAGGAAGCAGAATACCAAAAATACTTTCAAGAACCGGTTCCTGGTTATCAATTGAAAGTTTGTGTAGAACTATTTAATCGGGTGACCCATGTTGGTGGAACTAGGTGAAGTGTCCTCAACAATCCACTTGAGAATGAAGTGCCACGAAAGTAGTGGAAAGGTAACAATAATTAATGTTGAATTAGAGGCATATCTTTCATGTTTCCTCGCATTATTAAAAAAAATAATGGAATTGAGAAATCCGACAGTTCTCAGGTATTCCAAACACCCATATTTGAGGAGGCCTTCAAAATACATCTAACAAACTTTGATGCTCGCTTAGATTCACATCCCGTAAGTGAATACGGTGGAAACGTAGAAGCTTTTCCCATTGCGGCAAGAAAAGGGGAGCATCCAGAGCCAAATGGAGATTTCTCAGAGGTACAAATGAGGACCAATCAATCAAAGAAAGTGAAGATTAGAGCAAATCTTCCCAAAAAGGCAAAAGATTAACTCATTAAATGTTTGCAAGAAAATTCATATATGTCCACTCAGACGACAATATAAATTTTGGGTATTGATCTTGAAGTCTCATTTCATTCATTATCTATTATAAAGTATATCCCTTAAGGATAAGGCTACGCAGAAGGCGACGGAGGACCTAGTAAGAGATGATTTTATGAGTGATGCCAAATATACCATATGTTTGTCAAACCATGTACTTGTTATAAAATAAAACAATAAGTGGTGAATGTGTGTCGACTACTCTGATCTCAACAAGACATGTACCAAAGAAATTCATCCCCTCCCTAACATAGACAAGCTAGTAAATGATCTATCTAGTTTAAAACTTTTGTCATTCATGGACACCTATTTAGGATACAATCAAATCTTAGGGTATTAACCTACTCAAATGAGTGTAAAGGTCAATCTCGACAAATTTAAAGTTGTGATTTAGACATTGGCCACCTAGAACAAAGTGTGGGATACAACTATAGAATAAAGTGTTGATCTCTCTTTCAAAGTTTATCTCAAATTCATCCCATCATGTGATACCATTTTACATGAAATGGGGGAAATAGAAAAACTTCAAATGAACTCTTGAATGTAAAGCATCCTTCACCAAACTAAAAGAATTCGTGTTCGTGTTTTGGTTGCTTGTCCTAACTAGGCCTAATTTGGGTTCTTGTGGGCACCAACCAAATAAAATGTAGATGTTTTGGTATAGAAAAATAAATAACAAAAGTTCATACTACTTCATCGGTAAAGTGCTACAAGGACCGAAAACGAGATGCCAAAAGATAGGGAAATTGAACTTTTACTAGGGACAATCACCCATAAGTTAAGCCAATATTTTTCTAAATCACCGCATTATGATGAGAATAGAACACCTCATCATCCAATTTTTATTTATAGAAAACCTTTTTGGGAATTCAACATCATGTAAGATCTTCGAAAATCCCTCAAAGCCTTTTAATAGATTTGACAATGAAAGCAACTTCGGATACCTCCATATGGACGATGTTTGTTAATGAATCTTCAAACCTTATAGGCATTTGGGTTGATATATTGTTGTAAAATAGCAAAGGTATAATCATTGAGGTTTCATTAATGTTTTTCTTCTCCACGTCAAATAACCAATTAGAATACAAGGCTTGTTTGGCAGCATTTTGATAGTCTTGGAGACGGGAGCCAAAAAATTAGTGTTAGGGTCAAATTCTCAACTAGTGACATCCCATATCAAAGGACAATAACTAGCCATTGTAGGAAATATAATGGAAAAATTCACCAAGGTGGAAATCCAACACTAACCTAGTTAACAAAATTTGAGGGCATGTTTAATTTTTAAGCTACTTACCAAGGCAATCAACTACAACAAGAAACTAACATGAGATTTTGGCCATTACAGGCATTGCCGATAAGATAACCTCTAGTAACTTGCATGGTATCAATCATCAAATACATCCTCATTAGGAAGTTATTAACAAAATAGAAAGAAGTCTTTAGATTCTATCGACGAACATGGAAAGGAAAAATGAGGGTGAAGAGACTAGTGGATTACATGTGTGTTCAAATTCTATAATCCTAAAGGATGTTTTTGTATTTTCAATGAACTTTTAAGAGATTAGAAGGGTTGATACATATTTTTTTTTGTAATTTAATGTCACTTAGAAAATCACTTAAGGTTCTTTTTTCTTCAAAACTGATACATTCATCCAAGTCCAACCAAGCTCGGATATTTTTATTTTGGTTGGGATTGCATTTTTCATATTCATAGAAAATTTTGGACTTATGTCCATCACTTGTCATCAAAGTCTATTGAGGGTTGCTCTTCCCACTCTTAGTGGTAAAGATCCACCCTGAGGAAACCCAAAAGTTTCCTTGGAATAATACGAAAATTAACTTCTTGACGCCCCCATGCACACTAAAACATACCAAAAAACTTCTTAAATGAGTCACCCATATTTTTCCAAAAAACAGTATGGAAGTTAACCTCTGTATTGATGGAAGAGTGAGTCCATAGGTTAAGTTTCAAACTAACCCCTAGACACATTTATAAATCATGATAGTATGTTTATTTCCCAACTATTAGCAGATAATATAGAAGTAAACTTCCAAAATTATCAATCGGGAAAATGAATATAAAACAACCTTGCATCTACTCTTCATTTCATGATTGTACCACCATGCTTCTGAAACCTTACAAAATTCTCCTTCCATTCTCAATCAAGTTGTGTACTTCAAACCCACATTCTTAACCTTTTCATATCAAAAGGAGAAAATGAAATTGGAATTTAAGGTAATGTACATGTATTCCATTCCTCATTGCTTGTAAGAATTTGGTTGAGCTATTTAAAAATGAGCATTGCATCCAGATTCTAACTTCTGGATTATGTTGCATGTTATTCCAGAATTTAAATTCCATATTGTATTTATGTTGAATTTTAATTTGATTCTATAATGATTGGCAATAACTATGGTGCATCCTGATCTATACCTATATATTGTGTCTAAAGATGTTAAACTAGTTGATATCGAGGTAGATGTTGATAAACAATTAACAAATAATTAGAGTTTGTTGTTCATGAACATATGCTCCGAAGGAAACGCACGGAGGTTGAAAATTTGGGTTCAACAATGTAATCGGGAGGATATATTCTGGTTCTAGCGGAGTACTTTAATTTGTAATAATGAGATGTGAAATAAGTGGCAAGTACAAAAAACCTATCCGAAAGTTGAAATGGGATGACACTAGTTAGAGGAAATGTAAGTTTACTTTTAAGTTGCGTGGGTACCTTAAGAAGAATAATAAATGGATATTTAATATAATTTGTAGTATACATAATCATAATTTGTGTTACTAGTTAGCCAGTCATCCCATTGTATATCGCTTTAATTATGAAGAGAAGGATTTTGTTTTTGACATGACATTGAACATGGTGCAGCTCAAAAACATACTTGCAACTTTAAAAGAGAAAAGACCTTATAATGTCTCAAAGATTAAGCAAGTATATAATGTCCATGCTCGAAACAACAAGACGATAAGAGGTCCAAGAACTTAAATGTAACAAATGTTGAAACTTTTGGATGATGATCATTATGTATCTAGGTACAAGGTATGTGAAGATGGAGAAATCATTTGAGATATATTTTGGACTCATCTTGATTCCATCAATTTGTACAACATATTTCCCATTGCGCTCATAGTTGATTCAACATATACGACCAACAAGTACTTGCTTCCATTTCTAGAAATTATTGGTGTTACTTCTACGGAGATGACTTTCAATTAGGTTTGCATTTTTAGAAAGCGAAAAAAGAGGATATTGTTACTTAGGCTTTAGAAGATGTCAGACTATGTTGAAGGACCAAGAAAATACGCCACGAGTAATTATCACCAATTGTGATATCATATTTAAGAATATTATTTCAAATGTGTTTCCTCCATCATATACATTACTTTGTAGGTATCACATAAAAATGTGAGAGGTAGACTTAAGCATGCATTAGAAACCAAGCAAATCAAGGGTGAATATGGGAAAATGATCAAAGCTGGTGTGATATTGGAAAGCATAATGGGTGTCTGGAATGTTATAATAAATTCTTCTACGGAAGAGTTTTATGTCAAATCAGTAATTACATTTCAAGAGGGTGGGTGAGAAATATATGGATTTCTTGAAATATTTTGAAAGTACAATTCTAGACCAAGTGAAAGAAAATATTGTTTGTGCTTGGGCCGATCAAGTTACACACTTTGGAAATACAATAACAAACATAGTTGAATCGGTTCATTCTACATAAAAGAATTAATTGGGGAATAGTAAAAGTGAGTTATGTAGAGGTCGCGACTCCGTAAACCAAATAATACTAAATCAACATAACGAGATACATACATCATTTGGTTGTAGCATTAGACTATTAGAACACAAATTCAGTGACAATGATCTTTATTCACAGTTGGTGGGCAATATATCTGAAGCGGGATTGAATTTTATTTATCATGAAGCCAAACAAGCAGAGAAAATAAGTTCAAATATCTCAAAGTGTGATTGTACACTTACGAAGACGTGTGATCTTCTGTGTGCTTGTTTAATTTCATAGAAGATTAAACTTGATAGATCCATATGAATGGATGAGGTTTACACGCACTGAAAATGCTATGATTTTATTATGATAGTATGATAAAGGATAGTAAACTGAATATATCTATCATGACTAAATTGGAAGTGATTTAAGAGAGATATTTGAAATTTGATGACAACATGAAACAGTAGATCAAAGAGAAAATGAGGAAGATTTCCTATCAAGAAACCACGGATTTGAAAACAGCTTCGAAACCAGTAAAAACAAAGGGTTTTCCTACGAATGTCAAACCAGCACAAAGTGGCAATTTAACAAAGCGTTCTCCTTCCTGTTGGACTTGAGACTTCACATACAAGAACGGGTGAATTATGCGGTTTAGAAAAAAGTTATTTTGAAAAACTTTGCGGAGTAAAATCAGAGTTTAAAAACATTTTAAATAATTAGCAGTAGAAAAAATAAATTGTAGAAAATAAATAGCGTAAAAGTAAAATTTAAGAAAAAGTAGAACATGAATTATAAAGGTTCGGTCAAAACAAAAGAAATTATTCCTCTCCCCAAGAACTAGTCTTAAGAGTATCCAATATGGCAGTTTGAGTCTTCTCTTCCAAATGGTAGATTGAAGTCTTCTCTCCACACGGTAGATTGAAGTGGCTAGTCTTCTCTCCACAAGCAAGAATCTTGGAGTGGTTAGTCTTCAAGCTTCTTAAACCTTGTAAGCTTTTATCACGGGTTAAGCTTTAACCTAAAATTGGTTTTATACCAGGCTGGCCAATAACCTATGAGATTTTAATATCGGGCAGATATCGAACCATATCCAAGTTTTTACCACAAGCTAAGCTTTAACCTAATCTTGGTTTTATACCAGGATGACCAAGAACCTATGAGATTTTAATACGACCTAATCTCAAACCTAAACTAGGGTTTGATCACACAATCCCCAAATCAAAGCTTTTAACGGGTTTAGCTTCTAACCCAAAGAACAATTCCTAAATGAATAATATTCAACCAAGGTGTACACAAAAGTTTCCTTGGTAAATTTATAATTCTTCCCTTTTAGAATTACAACTTATTCTTACTCACAAAAAGACTTTCTCGCATAAGCACTTAGGCTATAATCTTAAAGAGAGAAAGTAAACAAAAAATTTAGAGAGAGAGAGAGAGAGTGTGTGTGTGTGTGTGTGTGTGTGTGTGTGTGTGTGTGTGTTTGTGTGTGTGTGTGTGTGTGTGTGTGTGAGTTGTGTAAAAACACAATTTTGGATGAAATGAAATAAGGGAAGGGACCTATATTTATAGGTCAGAGGCTGGCTCAAAAAGGAATTTCAAATAAATTCATTTTATGGAAATCTAATTGATTGGCACATATTTACAATCGATTAGAAGTTTGAAATATAATTGATTGTAAGTTTAAAAAAGGAAGGAAAATATATCTAGTCGTTACACATCATTAAGGCGATGTCTTAATCACTTGTGACTCAATTTTAAACTAAGCTAATTGATTTGACTTGTGACTCATCTTGCCCAACTTCAATATGTTTTTGAAGATATTTTATTTGGTAAAAACATATTGAAAATGTATTTTAGTGTGTTTATGCTTTAGACATGCGCTTTTACGATAAAGCCCTTATGCTTTACAGTTTGTTCACTCACTACTAATTTAGAAAGGTCCTTAGCACTTCAAGACTTTGCTAGATGCTTCTCTTTAGCAGACACTTGCTTAAGTAGCTTAAGATGAGGCATAAGTTAAATTCCATTTGATTGCCATCATCGGATAGTCAAGTCCATTAAACTCTAATACTTAGGTTTACATCCTTATCCGATTAACCATTTATGCTTGACTTGCCGATAGACATTAGTTGTCATCATTAAAATTTGATGCCTTGTTAAAAGCTTATCACCTGCAAAACAAGGTTCCACACTTCCTATTTCTAACATGTTGACACACATTTACCATATTTTCCAACTTCAAAATCTCAAAAAAATTGTCTTCGAAGGTGCTCGCATTAGAAAACCATCTCCTTCGTCACCTTTACCAAAAATCAAACATATTGAATAGATGTCTATTTTTATGCACATATACATTTAACGGATTGTTGATTTTAAGGGTGACGACAACTATAGTTATTACGCTGTTTAAGATTTTTTTCGAGAAAGGATATACTTGTATGCCAACAACTTCTCAAATACTTGTATGCCAACAACTTCTGAAAGAGTTGAGGTTGTGTAAGGAATCATACACAACACTATACGGGAAAAAAAATAACATTTTGATGCAATCCATATGTAACGCCCGGTTATTTAATTAATTATTTTATGGTGTGTTTGCGAATTAGTTAATAAAATTATGAATTAGTTAGGATTATTTTATTTTGTTAGAAATTAATTAATTATTAAAGATAATGTAATAAGAATATGAACATTTGGGTCATGTTATGGTGTTAGTAGTAGTACTAGTGAGGGTGTGAGGTTAAGCCCATTAGTAAAAGTGAAAATTAGTGAAAAGAATAAAATAAGAGGAATTAGGGAAAAGGGAGAACTCTGAAATTTTTTAGAAGAACATAGAAAGAGAGAAGTGCAGAGAGTTAGGGCAATCTCATTGGAAGCTTAGAGCAACCTTCAATCCAAGGTAAGGGTGGGGTTCTTACTCTATAAGGGTTTGTATGATAATGGGTATAGTAGAGATTAGGCTTCATAATTTTGTATCCATGCTTGTATGAGAAGTTGAATTCTGATGTGTTTATGATGTTGTGAATTGTGTGTAATTTCTATGCAATTGATGGGATTGATGTTTGGATATGAACAATTACATGATGCTGGTGTTAGACTTGAAAATTTGTGCCTTATAATGATTTTCTGGTACGGGGAAGATGGGTTTTTGGGGTTTTGAGGGGCAAGAGTTCGTAGCAGGAAAACTAGCATATTTTTGGATCTGCTACAAGGGGAACCGGGTTCCCAAATAAGGGAACCGAGTTCCCAATGTAACAGAAGCGCAAGAATTCAATTTTGAACAGGGGGAATCGGTTCCCCTAATAAGGGAACCGGGTTCCCAGAAACAGAGAGTTGGAGGAACCGGTTTCCCAAATAGAGGAACCGGGTTCCACTGAGTTGAAATGATTTTTTTAAAATACATCAAAAAGCCATAACTTTTGACTCGAGTGTCCGTTTGACGCGCCGTTTGAACTCCTGAAAGCTAAAATTATTTCCTATCAAATAAAATTAATTTGAGAACCTTTTGAAAATTATTTTTGAAATTGTATTTCTCGGTATTTTGTGACGATGCAAAGTATGAACATTATTGTGTGACGTTGTTACCAAAACGATGTGAATATAGATTGCAGATTATTATGGTGATGATGTGTTGTTGTTGTTTCATTTTATGATATCACATTATCGAGTCACATACATTGCATTTTTTTTATGATGGCCTGGAATGACAAACGCATTGGCCTAGATTGGCAAAATTGTGAAGAAGGCTTGTGCCTTGTTGATGCCTTTAATAATTGGCAATTTGCGAAGGGGGCTTATGTCTTGTTTGTACCACGTGCATTTGCACAGTGTCAGTTGCATTTCATTTTCATGATAACGGTATAAATGGTGAATGGATTTTAATGAATGATGTATTGTGGGGTGAATAAACGATGTTAATGTTGTATGAAGTAGTGAAATTATGTATGATATATATATATATATATATATATATTATTTATCATGCATTCCTTTATATTGTACGATATCTCACCCCTTCTGTTTGAATGTTACCCCTATGTTAGTAACGTGCAGGAAATCAGGAATGAAGGCTAAATACCTTCGTTAGTTAAGTTGGTGTCGTCGCTCTGATACGTAACACTCGGGGGATGAACGCTAATTGTTTTGCTATTTATTTTGTTGTTGGTTTTTAAATTGTTTGTTGAAGTATTTTGTTACAGCTTGATGCTGATTATATTGGGTTAAGAGGTCATGATGTTTCTAAGTTAAACTATGTTGAAATTCCGCTGCTTAGTTGAAAGTTGTTTTTGAAGACTACTTATGTTATGTTTGGTTCATCCGGGTTAATGGTGTTATGTATCTATTTTAATTGCGATTGATTGTTGATATTTATGATGAAAATGTGACAGCCTATATTTACTATCAATAGTAGTATACTCTAATTTTTATTTATTATTCGATGGGGTAAATTCGGGTGTTACACCATGCATCTCTTATTCCTTGTGTTAGCGGTCCGGCACCAGGCAAAAAAAATGGACGAACTTCTCTAAAATTGATCATCTTATAGCAAGTGCATATAATAGGGTGTGTATTAATCTGACAAGATATGGCTTCTCTGGAACATTTTTTCTATTTCAGAGTGACTCACCTCAAATCCAACTAGACACGTTATGTGTATATGGTGGCTTTAAATTTCACTATATTTTGTTTAATTTTATTTGAAACTGGTATGTCCTATACCACGAGCATCACTTGAGTGTATAATTCATTCCATAAGGAAGCTGAAACTTGGCTGGATAAATTTTTTGGTAAGATGGAAGAATTCACCAAATTGAGCGAGATTGAAAGAGAATCAAATATGCAAAATTCAAAGGCGGAACCACTCATGGATATATATTTAGGTGGTGACACATGTTTTGATGCATTTTAATTTTTATCTAACCGTGTATTTAGGTGGTGACTCATTTTTTTATGTAATGTTGGATTTTTATTGTCAAAGATATAATTTGGATATATTTTAATATATTTTAATGTATATCCAACATTAATATATCAATATTAGTTATAAAAAATTCTATAATAATGAAAAAAGTTATGTTTGTTAATAAAACATTCTGGAAAAACAGTTTTGGCAAAACAATTACTAACAGGTTTAATTCAAAATTTAAGTTCCAAACAAACCCTTTTTCTTGTATTTTTCTAAACGAATATGGATTATTTTGGAATTTAAGTTTTGGAATATCCTTTTAGAGAATATTGGTTTTTTAAGGTCCATATTAATCTAAAACTTGTATAAATATATAAGCCCCTCGTGTTATTAACAAAATCACCCCAAAATGTCTCAATATTCGTATCTCCTATTTGTCTACTTCAACGGCGAGAGACCCTCTCTTGAATTTAAGTTCACAAAGATCACCCGTCTTGTCGACCTCAAATCCACACTAGAGAATCTGTTGTGATACCCAAACAATCGAAGAGTTATGAAGCTCTATTATCGTTCATCCTCGATTGATAAGGAATAGAAGATATAATTAAGAAATTTTGAGCTGAAGATATGAAGATTTAACTATTATGTGGAATACATTTCACTGTTATGAAACAAAAAGTTCAATCGAGGTGGATGTGACAGATGCAAGATCGATCGAAGATACTATAAAGTTGAAACATCCTGAACCATATCTTGATAATGAAATGTAATATTAGATTTACGTTAACAAAAATCTATGTAATGTTATGTATTTTATGTATCTCATAACAAAGATTTATGTTAACTTTTGTCGTTATTCCCATTTCTACAACTGTTTCTGATGTGGGATAATAGAGAGGATTTTGAAAGTTAACTTTGTATAAAATATGGAGATTAACCTCCAAATTTTTTAAACTTTGTTATGGCTTGGGTCTAAGACTTGACTATGTTTGCATTTTAAGTGCGTCTGAAGTTTAACTTCAAGATTTTAAAGACATTATTGATTTTTTATTAGGGTGCGTGATCACCACTAAGGGTGCAAAGGCTAAAGAGTAATACCCAAATATATTTGCATTTGATACCATTAAAGTATTGAGAGTTTCTAATTCCACCCATAGAGATTATATCACCCCACTGTTAAAAGTCCATTTTGTCTCTAGCGGCTGAAGATGCATCTCCAAACGCACCTTTTTTTATCATTTCTCAGTCCAAATTGAAGAGGTGCCCTTGTTATGTTAAAAAGTGCTCCGAAGATGCATCTTTGTATGTGAAAAAAGTGTGTCTGGATATGCATCTTCGTACACACCATTTATTCAAAAATGTGTTGGTGGTCCAGAGATGCATCTTCGAACGCTTTCTTTCATTAACACGCACCAGAACCCTTCCCTCTTCCTCATTCTTCATTTTCTCACCAAAATAAACACTTGACCTCTCCCTCTTCCAACCATTACATTGAAGCTTTGAAGAATTGAATTGAAGCGTCAAAGGAGCTCTTTCTCCTCATTTCCATCATCTCATAACATCGAAACAACTCTTTATCATCAATCAATTCCATTTTGGTAAGTTTTTCAAATTTTCTTTTCTTTTTATGTTTTGATTTTTAGTTAATTTTTTAGGATGCATTAGTTTTTTTAGGTACATTAGGTAGTAGTGTAATCCAAATTGATAGTCTACTAGAACATGCAATGAAGTATTTTGGGTCTCTTATGATAGAAAATGGGTTTGCCATGGATGCTGAAAATTGCAGGGTTTTCCAGAGATGTATCTCCATAATTTCCCTAAAATGTTTTCGGAGATGCATCTCCGATTTGGGTTGAGTCAAAAATTTGGGACATTTAGTGGACATGCTATTTAATTTTGTTTTTAATTATAATGCGGGTGTAATGGCTGACAATGATGAAGGTCGGATTAGGGTTGGTTGTGTGTCCCAAACCGCGTCGATAGAACGTGAAAGGGTCGCAGCCTAGATGAGGCCATGATTTACTAATGACTCATTTGATGCTCTATCTTCTTCGCAGTCCCGACAATCTGGTTTTCATATCCGACTCTCTCAGACATCTTAGGAAGCAGAACCTAAGGATATGGAGGCCCTTGTCGACCTTGAAGCCCCTGAAGCCTAAGAGGAGGTCGTGGATGAAGCAATGGAGGAAGCCCCATTGGAGAGTTATCCAAGAGGGCCATATGACACCTCCTTATTTTATAATTATGCAGACCATGTTGATAGGCTTGTCTGGAATAGAGAAGTATATTTCTTTTCTTTTGAAATATGATGTCAACTAATTAAATCCATAATGATAATGTTTTCTTTTTTTTAGTAGCGTGATTGTTAGAAAATGATTAACCACATCAGAAAGATACTACAGTTGCCACAACCCTCTTGCCATTGGTTTGAAGATGCTATTCATTTCCAATATTGTCGGTTTATGTTCATCTACATACATTACCATAAACCACGACATGCATAGGGCTTTTGTAGAGAGGTGGCACACAGAGATGTCATATTTCCACCTACCTATAGGAAAAATGACCATCACTTTAGATGACGTCTCATGCCTATTGTATCTTCCCATCAGGGGAAATTACTGGACCACGGGAGGATCGGGAGAGAGGAAAGTGTTGAGATGATGGTCTTATTATTGGAGGGGTCATCTATTTGGTCTACCTGTACTCGAAGTTAGGCGATGGTTGTCTTTGGAAGACAAAGTAGTTGGCGGGGTATTGCACGGTGTTTGTGGTAATTTCTTATTACTAATATGTTCATAATTCATTTCTTATACATGTTATTAATATAGTATTTGAAACATTTTTTAAGGACGGATCATCTCCCACTTCCCTCTTGTCACCGGGTGGGAAGCTGCGACAGAGTACAATGAGGATTGGCCTCGTGCAGCTGCTTTTGTTCCTGTCGCGGGGAAAAATCGTATCTTTTTCGGGATGAGACACCTGATGCCTTCTTTGGGCTCGAGTGCTCAAAAAAATGATTTTTCTTTTGTTTCGACCAAACTTTTTATTGTTTCCAAAGTAGGAAAAGGAAAAAAGCTGCAATAACCTTAAAAGTGGGGGGGAGAGATCTTTGGGTAAGAGGGTTGGTTATACGAAGGGAAGGTATTAGCACCCAATGTATCTATAGTACTCTATAGGTTTCTTTGTTATGTCCATTTCATTCTATGCTATTGGGGTTCTGTTGTGAGATAGGTGGGAAACTAAGGTGTTTGTTTGATTATGCTCGCAAAGATCATCGCGATCCTCTGCATACATATCCCTTAGAGGGAATCAGAGCATCTGTAGCTCGGGTCTACGGGTGCTAAGGTTTGAGTGGTTTGAGGGAGAAGTTTTGCTCGCCAAGGATACGACCTTGTGCCTACGTATTCTCAAAGGGATGTTGAGAAAGTCAGAGCAATCGTAGTTCCCACTTATGCTAGTGGAAGCAAAGGATAAGAGACAAATGTCATCTCAATGTTCGATGTATCTAATCTATATCATCACATACATCTGTTTGTTTTTGTTTGAAAATCTTTTCATTATAAGCCCTGGGCCATGCCACTTATGGTGCTTAGAATGATAAAGATGTTTTTTAGCCAGCCTTGTGGCAAAAACTTTCAATGAAGTCAGCCTTGTGACAAAAAGTTTTGATTAATCAGCCAGCCTTGTGGCAAAAGTTTCAATGAAGTCAGCCTTGTGACAAAAACTTTGATTAATCAGCCAGTATGGTGGAAAAAAGTTTGATTGATTAGCCAGCCTTGTGGCAAAAGAGAAATTTGATTGATTGATTGTTTGTGATGATATAGAAGAGATACTCCTATCATAGAGATGATAAATGTCTAATCTCCTAGGGTATTTGTTTTGGATATTGGGGATGCTTATAAGAAGCCCGTGGGTCCTTGTACGAAGCCCAAGAGGAGGCTATCCGAGGGTCCTTGCATTGTAAGCCCAAGAGGAGGCTATGGGAGGGACTACCGAGGGTCCTTGCATTGTAAGCCCAAGAGGAGGCTATGGGAGGGACAAGTCGTTTGTACGAAGCCCAAGAGGAGGCATGGTATAGTTGGTTTGAGCTCTTAGAGCGATTTCACCGGGAAACCATACTCTATGTCCTAACCTAAACTAGGGAGATTCTTTGCACGAAGCCCAATAGGAGGCTATGGGGAACCTAGTGTTGTACTAAGTTGAACAAGCATATATAACATGAACAAACACATGAACAAGTATGAACAAACATGGACAAACATGAACAAGTATGAACAATTACATATATATGACAAGGTGTGTGTATATAATGGAGTTTATGAAGGAAATATACCTGTAAGCATGATCCATTTGTATACACGGGGGCTCGGGACTTATACTCGGGGAGAGGCCCACTTGAGTGTATTCAAAAGCTATGTAAACAAGTATTTACAAAAGGGCTCGGGACTTATACCTACATGGAGGCCCAAGGTATTTTTGGGAAGATTTAAAGAAAACCTTCATTTTTTGATTTGTTGTTCGAAGTTAAAAAAACAAATTGAACGAGATATATACAAAAAGGTATGTGTACAATGAAATACCTAATTTCTTGTACAGGAATGGGACTTATACCTATGTGGAGGCCCCTTGTTTTATTTTATAAAACATGGTTGTATGATTTGTTAAAAGCGCGATGTTTATCGTTTTGAAAACAGTTTGAAAGTTTTGTTTTGAAAGACTGTGATCGTTTGTTTTAAAACGGTTTGAAATTTGAAAGAAATCAACTTAATTTAAACAAAGACAAATCTTATGTTTAACTAAGACCTAAATGATTAGGTTTTGATCACAAAAAATATTTACAAGTGATTAAGTTTGAAAATCAAGTGAAAAAAAACTATTTTTTAAAGTATTAGAAACACTTAAAAATAAGTCATTTTAACCCTAATAAAAAAGTGTCAAATAAATATTTTTTTTGTGATTTTTTTTATATTCAAAATATTAAATGAGAAGTGTGTAAAAATGAAGAAAAAATGAATTGATTTGATTGGTTAAATAATTGATTGAAGTTGTAAAGAAAATAGAGAAAAATAGTGATAAAAAATTAGGTTTTGTCTTCTAAAGGACTTGAACCCACGCCCTTGTGTTTACCATTCAAAAACATAACCAACTTGACCACGCGCGTGGTCTGTTTAAGACTTGCAACGAATTGATTATATTTTTGAATCAATTTCTAATTTCAGTTTCAAAATCTGGCGCCAAGAACACAACTCCAATTTGAATTTGAAAATTCTGAAAACTGAATTGTTTGGATCAAGTGAATAGCCTATCTTGCTCGATTTTTCACAAGGAACATGATGGTACCATTTAATTTCATTTATTTTCACTCTAAGATCATCAATTTTCTGGAAATCGTGAAGAACCCTAATTCTATGATTCAAACTGAAATCGTGTATGTGCAAGTTATGATGCAATTGATTGAGGGTTAATGATCCATATGTATGCAGAAACATGATGGTAAACCAGTTTTTCATTTATGATGCATGAATGATGGAGTTTGAAGTTCAAGAGAGCTTACCTTAAAAATGCCAAAACTGAGAATCGAATTCTGCAAATGAGAGGTTCCAGATGTTGTTTCTTGATCTGGACAGCTTCAATGGACCTTATGGAACATATTTGGATGATTGGAATGAACTGAAAACCTCTGAATCAATTGGTGATACCCGATCTGCAGTAGGGCTCAAGTGAGGATCAAGCTTGGTGATTTTGGAGTTACAGGTCAGGGATGATGATTGGGATAGTTCATATATGGTATATGGGATGTGTTTGGATGATTAACTTGGACAGAAATGAGCTAGAATGAAAATTGGCATGATAAGGCTAGTGATATGCATATTTGGGAAGTGAAGTAGTGATTCTGAGATTTAGGTGTTTTGGGGGTATGTGAGTGGATCAAACAACTTCCATATGATGTTTAGGAAGTGTTAGAAGCAACACTTTGCTCAGAAATTGCAAGAGATGGAAATTGCAATTCTTCCTCTTTGAAACTTATGAAACTTGCAACTTAAGAAAGAAGAGAGAAAACCTATGATTATGAGGTTTTGGTGTGATTTGAAGAGTGATTTGAACCTCTATTTATAGGCCAAGATTTCTGAACTCAGACCTTTGCAAGTTGATCAAGGAGTGATGATTTGGCTTAAGAGATAAAATGGAATCTTTTACATTTAATGCAAAATGGTTAAAGTAACTTAACCATGGTTATTCTTCCAAGCTTCCTATCCTCTTCCATTCTGATCTTCAAATCAGAAAATATCTTTCAATTATTGCTTTGATGCATCATTGTTTGCATTATAGGTCATATAGTACATAACTTTGGCAAAAATGACTTGAAATTTCAAGTGAAATGGTCACTAATGGAGAAATTCAAAGCCATAGCTACACTCCATATTTTTTCATGCTCTTGGACATTTTGGAAAGCTCATGTTATGTACTTCAAAACCCTAGTTGAAAGTTTCTTCAAGACCTTTAAGGAAATGGGTGAAAAAGATCCATGAACTTTGAAGAAAAATGAGATTTTAAGTGCATTTTTCAAAAGATACCAACTTTGAAGCTCCATATCTCTTAAATGGTTGATCTTTTGGAAAAACATTATATGTGACAAAGTTGTTCATTGGATCAAAATCTACAACTTTCATGTTGGAAGTTTTTTTCAGTTTGTAGGTGAAATTTTGAGTTATTCCCTTCCAAAGTTTGGAAAAAACCATTGAAAAACACTTAGAAAAATTTTCTAAGTATGAAAGTCAAACTTTTGACTTTTTGATTCTTGATTGATTTTCTTGATTTTTCTTGATCAAATGACTTCATATATCATATATTGATGATTCAAAACTTCAAAAGTCATGGTTGACCAAAAATCCCCAAAAGTCAATGGTGATCTTGCATAATTGACTTTTTCAGACGAATCGCGTTTCTGGAGATTTCAAATGAACCAGGCTATCCTCACCAAATGAATGGTATGAATGGATAATGTTGAGGTATTAGAGGATATTTAATCATAGCTTGAGTTGTGGTACCATGTTCTGATTAAAAAGTCAGTGGTTCAGGTGAATTAGGTCAAAAACCCTAATTGTCGACCTGATGAAATTGATGACTGTGGATCTTGAATTGAGATGCAATTTCCATTGGATATTGTCATAGGGATTATTTGAAGATGATTGAAACCTTTGAGTGATTCCCTGGAGCTTTTTAGGGTTTCCCAAATGTGATCCCTGATTTTAGTCCCTGATAGCTCAAAACCCTAATCTGATGATTTGAAATTCCACTGTTGATCAATCCTTGTGTAGGAGATGTCTTGAGTCAATAGATTAGGTCAAAATGATGTACTTGGGGTCCTGAGGTCATGTCCCAAGTCATTAGGTCAAATCCTGAGCAAAAGTCAAGAGTATATTGTCTTCAGTCAAAACCCTAATCTGGTTGATTCATAGCTTTTGAGCTTGTTGAAATGAAACTTTGAGGACCAGATGGTGACTGTTGATGAAGATAGTTCTTTTGAAATGAAGGGAGAACAAAACCTTAATTGGTTGTTACCAGTACTGATGAGTGATTTCTTGATTAAACCCTGCTGAGCACAAGTAGCAAACACAAGCTATGCAATTTGTTAGAGACGCAAATGATGCATATGCAGATGATATGAGGTGGTATCTTAGGTCAAAAATTGGGGTATGACAGTTCCATACATAGGGAATGGTGTTGTCGATCCATTTAGAGTATCTGTTGGTCGTATGGTACCAGATGACGTTAGCTTCTGCCCTTACGAAGGTCACCGCCAGATACGGCTATTTGATGTCATCTCTTTATACTCTTGATGGCTGACATATGGGTCATTTTTTACGAATCTTTATCTACCAAAGCAAGCGATGTGTCAGTTTGGCTATATACATATCATTCTAAGACCTCCCTATGAGATCGCTCTTCCTGGCGCCCGTCGTAGAGACCTACAGGTGATATTGGATAATTTTGAGAGTCACTTGGTACCAGAGGAGTATCATCAAGAGTCAGTCGATAGACATTGGGATTGTGTTGAAGGCTACATGACATGGCTCTATAGGGTGTCGCACCCTATCATGACGCCAAACGCTCTTGGAGATCCATATAGGCCAACTAACCTAGATGTACTTGAGGTTCAAAATGAACAGGCAGAGAGCATGACGGCTGTATGTCGGCATGTTGCAGAGATGGGTATATGAGCCATAGAGGCGTGACTCTTTGAGGATGATTCTCCCCAGTTGGCCCTCGTGTAGACCATGGTTGCCAAGTTATGGAATGTTGTGCGGTACAGGCGGAGGAGGCAGGCGGTTAGACATACCGAGTAGTTTACATTGGGATGTTTTATGTTTTTTGGTATTTTGAGATGTATTTTCGGACACATGTTATGTATGAATTATCTTGACTTTTTTTTATTAATGTATGAGTGTTTACCCTTGTTTAACTTTAAATTAACTTTGATTTTACGTTTATTTAAGTTAATATAAGTTAATGTATGTATTTTGGTCTCAAAAAATTGAATGTTTGGACAATGGTGATGTTCTGATGTGAACCGGGGAGAGTTTTGGAGATGCATCTCCAAAACAATCCCCTTTGTATTTACAACGCTTTAAAAACTTTTTAGGAGACCTTTCGGAGATACATCTCTGAAATTGCCTTGAACTGTTTTTGGAGATGCATCTTCAAATTATATTCTATACAAAGTGTGGTGAAACTCAGAATAGCGCATTTTGGTTGTTATTTTGATGCGTCTGGAGATAGAAATGACATTTTTAAATTTTAATTTTCAAAGGTGTTAGAAGCTCAGCTAAGGATAAAATGAGCATTTTACAAAGTCTTTTAGAAGACTAGTAATATGATGGGAAATTGTATGGTAAGCCCAAATAACAATGACCTACCTACATCATATGCAAGATCTAAGGGACATGTATCAAGCAATTCTAAACACATTGCTGCAGTAACTAACTTAGACAAACAACTAACTAAGAACTCAAATCTTCTAAGACAAAATAAAAACATAGACATCCTCCTCATTCCTGTTTTGTCCCTACCAAGCAAGTATTGTCTTCAAAAGTGGTAGAACAAAATCTACTCATGCTGGATCAATTTTGTAGTGCTTTTTTCACACAAAAATGTTTAAAATATATTTTGCAGTGACAAACATCCCTGTACCCTTATGATCAAACTTCTACACTAGTGTTGCTCCAGTAAATGAGTAATATTGAAAAAAATGAGAGATTTTTTTCTATATTCTAAAATGACAAGTAGTGTGTGACATAGAAGCATTCCAAACAAAATATTGAATATGAGAAAAAGGGAGTAATAATATTTTCCCATCAGCTTTATTTTGTTTTCTTTTACAAATATGAGCATCTGATTAATTGCACTTCCATTGTCCTTAGTATGCAGTATTAATGTTAGAATTTTGTAAAGAACAACACTTCTCAACAAAATTTGATCTTTTTCTTTGGAAAAATACTTAAGAACCGCCATTTAGACAGGGTAAGTTGTGGAGGTTTCAACTACAATTTTCAAATATATATAGGTTGTGTTAGATCTTACTATCCGGACGACGCAAAAGAGGTAACTTTAAAAGCTCACAGGACTTGAGAGAAACGTATACAGTGTAATGGGTGCAACTTTTCTCAACCAACATTTCTATAAAAAGACAAAACGTTTTCAATGTTTACATTTTTTTTCATGTATACACATTCGTTGTGATTGTGATGTTGGGGTGTGGATGGCAGAGAGTTGACAAAAAAAAGTAAAAAAGAGTGGAATGCATACAAAAGCCAAGGCTTGCGATTTCCAGAGAGGATACTACTAATATTATTTGCTCATCAGCTCCAACTATCTACATTTGCAAATCACATATCTATACTACTGTGGCTGAAGAGATTATGCTAGAAATGTCACACCAGAACATCTGGGAAAATGATAAAAATCTACAACAACAAAATAAGGAGAAATTTCATGACTCTCTATAGGACCAAATTTATGAGTATTACAAGTGAAATAAGGGTATGACAAATTCACTTGATTTGTGCATATGGATTGTGAAGATGAATGCCATATCCCTCAAAAAGGTAGGAAAAGTTTCGTTGTTGTCCTACACTAGTAATGGCATCACGCAAATATCACCAAATTATGTAAGGTATATTCCCTTGCCTGCCAGTGCGCGTCATGTGAGATATCACCACAGAATGCTCATA
Source organism: Vicia villosa (assembly GCF_029867415.1). Lineage (NCBI taxonomy): Eukaryota > Viridiplantae > Streptophyta > Magnoliopsida > Fabales > Fabaceae > Vicia > Vicia villosa. Next base: position 65,567,432 of record NC_081180.1, read on the forward strand.
TGGATAATGGAAGTCTTCTTTCTCTTTTCCTTGCCAAGGTTTGCCTAGAAGCTCTTAGGCGTGTGAGGAGTAATATAATGAAGCATACAACAAGAAGAAAAATCCAAAAACGCCTTAAATAAAGGGTCATGCAGGATATGAGGACAAGCGTGCAGAACACTAAAGCCAAAGCAATTGCCACAGCAACATCAACCCTGCAAGAAGTTAAGGGAATTGTCACAAATAATGGCATCATGTCATGTCCTAACCATGTTCAATATATTTCATATGTTAACCTGATAAAATCATCTCACAAAAAAACAGCAAAAACCAAGGCTTATTGCACAAAGTGGACCGGCTTCATGGATCAAACAAAGTCAGTGTTTGATCATAAAACATGACTCTAGCTAAATTGTTGACCTATAAGTGTTTTTAGTGGTTTCTTTAGTTTTTCTTGACCTTCCTATGCCTTTAGTGATTGAGCTATCCTGCACCTAATCTGATCTCCTTATTATGAGTTCTATAGGTCTCCCCCACATATGCGTAATCCGTCTAAGTTGAGATTCAACTCTTTTTCTACAATGGTGTCACTCCAACTCTTCTTCTAATGCTATCATTCATAATACTAGCACGTCTAGAATAAGATATTTAAACCGTGTGAGTTGTGGTATGATATAGTCTCCAACTTTCATCTCTAAGGTCTAAGCTAATAGAGCTTCGCCACATACATATAAATCTTTTGGAGCATTAGAAATCCAGTTTTTCATTTTAAAGGCAATATCTAACTAATTATATTAGGGTTGATAATTTATTTCTTTTATATGTACAAATAGAGCTTCATTAGTGGTATAGGGCTAGCTCACGTAAGATTGTGAGAAGCTATATTTCTCATTTTTTGTGAGAGATTGGATATCCCTTTTCCATTCCAAAGTTGAGGTGTTTATAGGAAACTCCCTTTAGCCTGGCTTAAACAGTCAGAGGGTGGTTTTTTAGGCTCCCTTCTTAGAAAACGTAGCAAAGAGGGGACTTATTCTCCCTTGAATCGTGGGGAGGCAGTTTTCCTCCATTAACTGCTTTCTCTAGTCAGTTATTGCTCGAGCACGTCATCACCCATGTTCATTACGTGAACGGGCAATGGAACCTGGTTCAGTTGGCCCAAGCTCTTTTCGAGCAACCAAGCCTACTTCAGGCGCTTGCCCAGCCCAAGCCCAAACGGAGATCTATCGTGTCACTCGGGTACTCGCCTAGTGTCAGCATACTTTCCGTGACTTGCTTTTTCATGGACTATTCCTTCTAGGGCCCAGTAAAATTATCCTGGTACAATTAGTAAGTGCAATAAGATGTTGTACAATAGGATCCATGGTTATGGACCTTAGTCAACTACCATGGAGCATCTTTTCCAAGTGAAACATCATAATTTGGATTATACAGAGCAACAATATCATCAACTCAAATAGAAATGAAAGCAGAAGACATAGTATAGTACACCCAAGTAGAGCACATAACAGCATAGTCTATTGCATATCAACTTTACAAACTAGCTTGACCGTGAAAGATATCTAATGGTTGCATCTTTATCAATTTGTTCTAAGCATTGATAGTTACCAATAGCAGATGGCGGACCATGGCGGAGAACCAAAATTTCATAATAATTCCCAAAATATGGCGCTGTGGCACCGCCACCCTTCACATGTTTGGCTGTGGCGGAGAGCTCAAAAACCGTTACTGATATCCGCCATGGTCAATATTAGATAACACTGGATCTATGACAACTTAAAGGCATTTTTCTCTACTATACATTCATAAATCTAGTGTTCCCTTAGCCAGTTGTATGGCTCCAGTAATACCAGGCACTTAACATTAGCTCAAATAATGATTTATTTGCTTTAAGAAATAATGATACCTTCAACGGAAGAAAATGTTCAGTTTCCATAAACACATTCATGGTACACTTTTTAAAGCACAATAATTAAGCATATTTGAGGAGGAATTGCCATTGTATTTAATGAACATAGGAAAAAAAAAAACTAAGACTTGGGTTCCTCGGGTAACCGGGTTTGTTTCTTCAAGAAAAATGGATATCCATGATCCCAAGAAAGGCAAAGTACATTGATCAAGAATAGCTAAATGCAACAGAGATAAGTGTTAGAGTGGTTTACTGCCCAGAATTAATTTTTAAGAAAGCATAAATCTTTTCAGTTCAAAGACAAACCACTTTCCCGAAAGCTATAGAGGTTTATATTAAAGTATTGAACTTCAAAAAGAATTCAAGAGACTTTCCTGCAGACAAACCTTAGGGCTAAAACTTCATTCGCTTTTTTATTCTTGTTTTTCATTAAAATCTCATACTGTCGTTAAACTGCAAAGGATTAAATCAAAAGGGTAACATGAAGTAAACCTCTAACAGAAAACTCAACATAGCAATAGCATGGCATTCAGATGCCCCAGGTTTAAAAGCGAACGAATGTAAACAACTCCTGTCTTTTCCCCTCAATGTCAAGAATTCACATGGACAAGGGAGTCCACAATCAAATTCTGGGGGGCATCGAAAATTAGCTGGAACATTGAATTATTTTACAAATGCCATATCGCATGATCCCATAACCCAGTCTAAACTATCAATCATTTCTACACACACCACACCGAAGTTGACAACTACAATACAACAAATGCCATCTAATTCTAAATACCTTCAAGATAAACCAACACTAGTTAATAACAACGGAAGCAGATGATGATCTTTAAGAAAACTTTAAGCTACAATCTGAAGAGTTTGAATCCTAGAGTAACAATAGCATTCCTCTATAAAGCACTAACAGTTTCCTGTTATTTACCACTTTCGATATATAAAACACCGACCCTTTAAATTGAAAGTGTGTCTAATATCTAACTCACCTCAACATAACACTGACACATGTTTAATTCTATATATCTTCTCAAATTGCAAAACAACCTATTCAAGTAGTGGTCACACACGAATCACAACATAACACAATTCATATTCTACATTAATGATAAACACGAATTACAACAAACAGTTACAAATCAAAATTATATCATAATAAAATAGTAAAAAAGAAAAAGCAAAAGGATGAGATATTAATTTACCAAGTAATGATATGAGGTTTGGGGGAGAAGAAGGTGAGAGGAGAGTATTTGTGCTGAGATCGGATCTGGTAATCTCTGAGCTGCTCAACAAGTTTTGAACGGGTTATCATCTCCAGAAACCAAAGGGTATCAAAACCCCTTTTCAACAACTTCTTCACTCGCAACCCTAAGAAACCGTGTCTGTCTCAGATCATGGATATGCTACTGCCACTTCCTACATCAACACAACTCATGCGTGATTCGGGCAATGCAAATCTGAGACAATGCCTAAGCGTTTTAGCGGATGGAAGAACGAACAGAAAAAAAATCCCAAAAATCAAAACCCAGTTCTTATGACTAATCTTAAAAAAAGTTGTTTTTTTACTTCTAGGAAGCTTTAATCTTTTTTTGACAGCATTAATCTACATTTTCATGTTTTTGTTTTAGTAAAGATTCGTTTTACAGTTTTAATCTATGATAAATTCCTCAATTTAGTCCTAAAAAAATATTTTAAAAAGCAAGAAAATTTTATTTTAATTTTATTTTTTATTTGGTTGATAAAAGAGATATAGAAAGAAGGAAAAGAAAAGACATTTAGAAAAATTAATTGTTTGGTATATGTGAAAATGAAAGTAAAAGACTAGTGAAAATAAAATGTGTATTGATAAAATAAAATAAATTACTCTTGGTGTCAAAGTTTAAGTGGTTTGAATCTAATCACAAGTTACCCAGTTTTGGGTGGTAAAATGGATTTGATCTGTAGGATGACTCATATGATTTATCCGTTTTGTATGCACTTTATTTGGTGAGTATCAAGGTTTTAAATTCACATCCTTTGTTGTGCAACTTCTTTGTTGGTCATTTATTGATGGTGTAGACACCAATTGAGGTAGTCTTACCTCCACAAAAAAAGATTTGGCACTTGCATTGCATTAAGCATGTTTCTTGCTATGTTCAAAATACTTATGTTCTTTCTCTCAATAATGATATTATGTTGAGGTGTGTAAGATGTTGTAACTTCATGCTTAATCTCTTCCTTTTAACAAAACTGAGTAAACTCAGTTGAGGTATACTCGCCACCATCATAAATTCTCAACCTTTTGAGTGCACATTCAACTTGTTTCTCAAATAGAAACTTGAATATCTTAAAATGGGTGAACACCTCACTTTTCTCCAACAAATAAATTCACATACATATAGTGGATTCATATATGAAGGTTATGTTTGAATGGCCTTCTTGCTTGTTGGAAATCCAACACTTAGTGACTTCATTTAAAAGGGACCACACACATCTGAGTATACAATCTCTAGTTTCTACTGTGACGTCATTAGAAATTCATGTTTGAATGACCTTTTTGTTTGCTGGAAACCAAACACTTTTCACATATTAGCTTTGGCATTATAATCTTGGGAAAGTCATACACCATCTTCTTCAGATTGAGACTCTTAAAATTGAGATGACCAAACCTTTGATGCCAAGCTCAATTTCGATCTCCAAATATGGTTAATGCGAGACATTGATGGTCTAGCATGTTGATTATAATCTTGAATATTCTGTTAGTTGACAAGGGTGCCTTCAAGATTAGTTTGGAACTCCCATCAAACCCCTTGAGCTATTTATCTTATATCCTCATTATATAGTCTTTATCAAGCAATTGACCCGAGTTGATCAAGTTGTTTGTCATAAAAGAAACACAAAACACATCACATATAATAATAGCTTTTTGTCTGTCATTCTTCTTCCAAAGAATGTTCCTCATTCCTTTTGATGTGGCCATATTTTTGTCTGCAAACTTAATGGACAATCTCACTTATTCATCAAGCTTGATGAACCAGATCTTATTTCTAGTCAAAGTATCAAATATTGGTTTTGTCTTGATTCAATTGTGTATCAGCCATCAAAACGACTTCTTTTGAGTCATTACTTCTTCCCGCATGAACAAATTGTGCCACACCCTTGTCATTTTCCACCTTCTTTTTAAATTTTCTGATTGTGAGAAGCACAATTCTTACTTTTCTCAGCCAGACTTCTTGAATTCTTTTATGCACCATTACTTTCATTTCACTTCTTCTTCTTCCACTTGTCATTGGTGCTCTTTGAGGAATCTTCTTTTTTTTTTTTTTTAAGAATTTGGCCTACAAAGCTTGTTCATACACCTTCTTTGAATTTCTCTATTTCAGCGTCAACTCATGAGTTTCATGAAATGCTTGAAATTATTCAAACCTCATCTTAACAAAGCTTTAAACTCCTCAATGGCCGCAACAATGTGATGAAACTTGCTATGAAGAGTTCTAAGAACTTTATCCACTTTCTACAGTTTAGAGATTTTCTCTCCACACTACTTTATTTGGTTTTTCAAAACCACTAACATTAGCTTCGTCGTCATTTATCTGCACATTCTCATATTATTTCCTCAAAGATTGTATTTTTATTTTCTTTAATTTCTTATCTCCACCATACAACTTTTTGAGAGAATCTCACGCATCTTTGATTGTTTCTTGTTCAATGATCTTCTCAAAACATTTGAATCCATACTCTGATCGATCAAGAACAAATATTTCCCATCTTTCTTGTTCATTTCACAATGAGCAGTTATTTGTGTCTCAGTAACATTTGCCTCTAATGTCAAAAAAATAATCATTCACGATTTCGAACACATCTTAAAATCTGAATTGCGCACACCATAATCATAGTTTTCACCTTTGAAATATGGTAGATTGGTTGGAACTAATTGGAGGTTGTAGTCTCATTTCTCATTGATTGATGGAAATTGAAACGAAACGATACTCTAGATACTAATTTGTTATATAACTTGAATTACAAGTTATTTACAAATTGAAGGAAATAGAAAAGAATAAAGAATAATTGAGAGAGAGAGAGAGAGAGAGAGAGAGAGAGATTTTTAGATATAAACTGGGTATCCTCTGCGCGCAACTACAGAGACTAATCCCTCGAGCCTTGTAGGACTATAATAGACCGCACTAAGGGATTTAACATTGTTGTGTGTCCACAGTTGGATTCCAACTCAAGACCTCTAATTAAGCTGGAAGAGACCTCGTCATCTCATCCAAATGTTTTTGTGTGAGAGAGAGAGGTATTATTAGAATGAAGTTCACCATGTCTTACACATACCAGGACCTATGACCTACTTAACAATAACCACGTGTATATCTTAGCTTGTAACTTTTAAAATTGAATTAAATATGTACTAACAAGATTAGGGATGTTATATATTGTACTTGAAAATCATCAACGTTGTATAAATTGATAATACACAGTTCGCATACATGTTGCTTGACATTTCCTAGTATACTTCATAAATATTTGTTGGCTTTTGATAAAATGACAATTCTTTACAAACCAAATATTAAAACACACAATAACAATATTTAGATGGCAAAGAATATAATTCAGTCATTTTTGTGGAAAAATACAGACTTCTGCAACAAATACAACAACATTTAGAAAGAAAAGAAAAAACAAAGATATTTTCTTTACTTAAATAAAAATGACAAATTGGTGACTATTTTGTGAAACCCTATATACTTTTCCATCCTAAGATTTGTGGTGGCAGATATTGTAAAATCCCATATAATCCTCATTTTCCATCTTCTCAACCATGTTTCCTATTCCCACCCCACCTGTTAAAAGGAGATATTGTTAGCACTAATCACCAGAAAAAATTAGTAAAAATAAGAATAATATTCACACACTTTTTTCACCTTATTTTATGGTTGAATTGATAGATCATGGATATAAAGATAAATGTTAAAAAATAAGTTCTATCAAAATAATCGAAATTACCTAAACCGATTGCGGTCAGAAAAATTGTGAAAGCTAATATGAAGACGATGATAGATGCTCTACCAAAGATAGCAATTATCTTTCTCACCACATATTGGCCCGTTAATGCAGCTATGGTCGCAACCAAAACTAAGTATGAAGCTGCATTCGAACATAAATCACTTCACATCAAACACAATTTCAACCAAATCAATGTTACACAATCATGTTTTTCCAACATTATATTTACAATTGATTAGTGTCTTACCATAGGGTACCGGAAAGCTATCTAGAAGATAATATTGTACCACTGACATGGAAGAAGAGAAAACCATAGCAAATGTTGATGTAGCACTAGCTACCTGCCACATGAAAATATTCATCAAGACTATATATTCATAAATATACTAAAGATTAATGTATAAGCAAGTAGCGCTAGTTCGGTTTTGTTCAGTTCAATTTTTTGTACCTGAGGAGGAATTCCGAGTTCCAAAAACAATGGTCCCAAAATGAAGCCACCTCCTAGGCCAAGCAATCCACTAACCATACCCGCAACGATTCCGCAGAAACAATAAAGACAAATCTTATGAAACTTCCATTGTATGACTTCCTTTCCCTTTGATGCAATCACTCTTGTTCCTTTGCTTAAGCATATGGCTTCATAAAGTGTAACAGAAATTGCAATAGGCACCTTAAAGTTATAATAAATAGCACACCAAATTTCAGTTAGACCTTGCAAGGAAATGGTCTTATGTCAGCTCCAATCAAAATACGTATTTCGAATTCGAAACTAAATATATTTTTTACGATATAATCCATATAACAATATGTATAAAAAAATTTACACGATCAATCAATCATAATCTTCTGAACATTAAAACGTTTACCTGCAAAGAATTAAGAATCCAGTACTCTATGGAACAGGTTTTGCTATATGTCTGCAAAGAAATACATAAAAGGTGCATATTGAGTTATAACTATTTAATCAAAGACAAAAAAAACAAGTATAATAGTTTGATTCTACCTTAAAAATCTGAACAATGAGAAAAGCCACCCAAACATAGACAAGGACTGATAATTCTTTCCAGTAAATGTTGTCCAGTAAAGGAACCTGCCCAAAAAATTTAATATATTAGATAAAATTTCGATGAAATTTCGATAAAGAATGATTTGAAAAACCATTGAAATTACCTCTTCATCTTGTAGATCAGCTGGTAATGACGTGTAATCTTCTTCAGAAGCATCTGAAAGAAGAGGTAATTAGTGAATTAGTGTTTTAACAAGGGTCATCTTTGAGGACGTGCAAGACGAGCTGCCGCACAGGGCCAACAATTTGTCAAGATAAAACCTTGACTAAATAGAATCTTATAAAATATTTTTCACGCTTAAACTATGGTTAATTAATATCAAATTTTCTTAAACATGCAATATGAAATAGCCATCTACATATAAGAAAAGTTTGTAGGAACTTACATTCAAGAGTAGAACCTGATTCCAACATCTTGGCTGCTTCCTGAAATTTCAGTAGCATAGTATACTCTTACTATGAAGTAGAAGGTGATTGAGACTCAAATCAGAAGAATTGTAACTCAACAAATTTTACCTTCTTCATGATTGTTTCCTGTTTCCATGTATTGATGCCTTTGATTAAAGCTTTTGTGGATGTACCTAGCACCATGTATTGCATCAACTTGAATATTAGATCTTGAAATAGATTAAGACATGTTTGTAGGCTACCGATCAGGGTCTAAAATTTTCTATGGTTAAATTAAATAGGACCTCGTAAAATATGTCACAGTTAAACTGTCGTAAAACAGAACCATGTTTATTTTGGCACGGTGGAACCATGATTAATCTACATAGGACCTCCAAAAACTTAACGGCCCTGGATTTAGAGATCGATATTTCAAACTTATTGAGAAGATTATGTTTATGCTAAGCAAATATAATGATTACCAATGAATAGAACGATCAGCAAAACGGTAACCATCCAATCAGCAAACATGACATTAAATGCAACACCAATGCTAATTCCTAGCATTAACATAGGTTGGAAAAGCAAAGCCAGATCATAATCTATAAGTGGCATGTCTAGTGTTGGGTGTCTGAGTCTCAGATTGTAATACACAGTTGATCCCGCTGCTCCTGTAATCATACCTGCAACAAAGACAACTTCAAACTCTGTAGCACCAACACCTCTAAAAAAAAGTGTGTCTGTGACAGTGTCGTGTTCTGTTGTCCGTGCTTCATAGATTTCAACCATCAACTTTATCTAGCATGAAAGAATTAAGAGAATATAGAAATATACTAACACTTAGAGATAGCTGTAGAAGACTTTGGATCAAAACCAATGATCAAAGTAAGCATAGGTACAAAAATCCCTCCACCTCCTACCCCTCCAACACTACCCAATGCTGCTCCAAAAAATCCAACAATAGACCCTACAACAATTCTCCAACCAAATTTCATTTCCTGCTCAACAAAACCATTACAATACATCAATTTCATAACATAACATAACAATAACAACAACAACAAATACAACAAAAAACATGACAAAACATTGTTTCATAATAATAAACTCACAGGCCAAACACGTTCATAGGAAGACTTTCCAGTATACCAAGAGAAATATCTCTTTTGCATAAAATTTTCGGGTTTTTTATCTTCCAATATTCTTTCAGCTAAACTGACATGATAGATCATGATCAGGCTCCATGAGACTAGCCATATAAGTGTTGATGCTGTTCTTGATGTTGTCTTCATTTTAACTTGTAAAGCCATGTATGAAGAACGGTTTGAAGCAAAATGTAACTAAGAAACTTGTATAAATAAATGTTTTCGTATTTTTTCTAACTCTCCTATTTTAAATGGTAGTTATATTTTTTTCTCAGTACTACTACAATCCTCTCTTTATATAGCAAAGTCACATTTTTCTCTATTTCTCTTCGAGGTAGTTTGTACTAACATTATAATATATATTATTATGTACGCGTAAACTATTGGCACTTTGTTTGACATTTTGAAATTTAAGGCTCTAGGCCTTTGACCCTAGAGTGTCACATTGCTTTAAGGTAAATAACAGTAAGAAAAATTATTTACCAAAAGTTTATTATTAGATTCAATTGATAAATTATATATTCAACTTTTTTTTAATATCTATTAAATTATAGATTTAATTCATTAAACTGTTGGTATAAGGGCTAGATAATTAGAAGATTTTTATTGTAAGTCATGACCACTTTTGATGTCTTGCATAATTGATGGTAATGTGTTGAAATGAGATAGTTTTTCTATTAACAAATGAGAATTAAATTCTTAAATCACAGTATATTTCACCTTTCTCACTTTACTTATAAAATTTTTAAAAATGTTGGTTTGTTCTTTAATAAAAAATAGTCTAGAATTTTTCTAAATATATTTACTTTTTTAAAAATATATAGCACTTATTAATAGTACTAATTTACTTTATAAAATAAAAGTTAAAACTAAATATATCTATAAATAAAAACTAATTTAATAAGAGTTGTATACAAAACCTACACATCAATAGTACTAACTTTTTTCCTATAGAATGTGAAAATGGCAAATAGATACAACACTGTGACTCGATAATGATTTATTAGAAAGAGACCATTTTAGGAAAAAAAAAGACAAACCTAATATCTTTTAGCGCGACTAACAAGCATAAAGGTTGTAGGAAGCTTCATGGAAGTAACATTGGGAAGCACTAAAACACCAAAGTTCTAGCGTACATTCTAAGAGATAACCGTACGTCCTTGCTAATCTAATACCACATCGAAACTTCACGGTAATTTCATCTGTTTTCTTTTTCCATCTAGTTACTCATTTTGCTCAAAACTAACAACTGGGTTTGCTATGCTCGATGCAAGGACTGTCATAACCAATTTTTATATTCAGATTTTCATTATGTTAAAATCAATCAGGCTGCAATTAAAAGATCTAAGGTCTTAACAATGTAACAGTTGATTCTAGATTTGGATTTCCACACAAACTCGCCTTGGCCTTTATTTACAGTTGATTTTGATTTTATTATTGCATATTTTGAACTGTCCGGTTTTCAATTTATATAAAAATCATGTTTTAAAGCATGCAATCTGGGTATGATGCTTCCTTAATAATGCAACTGGAGTTGATATAAGACAAAGAAATATGATACACAAGTTAAGGCCTACTTTGTTAAAATAGGTATGTAAAAATCAACTACAAGAACCACTCTAGATAGGCAAAAACTCATGGTTTTCTTTGAACATAAGGTATCGTCGGAGATGGAAATTTTGGTGTTTGATGCTGTCTGGAATGGTACATCTAAATGGGATTGGTTTTTTATAAACGTTAAAAAAATATGAAACCCAAGCTTCATGTTCCATTGCAGCAGCACCTCAGGGCACGCGCATGGTATAGATTGAAAGAACATTTTGTGCTTGCTTTTAGGCAAGAATATCACTATAATCCATCTCATAACAAATTAAAGTAGAAATGCAAAGGTAAAAATTGGCACCAACATATTGAAGAGGGGAGAAAATTTAAAAACTCAAGTTTGCAACTGTCAAATATTTTGCAACATCACTTTCCAGTATAAGAAAACAATTACTTATTGAAGATAGACCTTCATTTCTCAACATCTAATAAAGGGTCTTGTAACCTAATGTAATAATACATAAGCAACACTTGTCAAACTCATGTAGTTCCGAGCAACACCAAAAGACCAAAAGATGAAGTAAAATCCAGACATTAGTTCCCACAAAATATGAAGAAAAAATTTGTTTCTGACAATGTTTTTATGAAAAACAAAACCAACAACATTAGCAGCCCATGGCCATACTGAGAATCTGAGATCACCAAAGCTGTAGCAGTAGCTTTCAACATCAAACATTAAAAACAAGTAAACAAGGATGGCGGGGCAATAAGTTCCTTTGTTGTGCTTTGATCACTCCATGCCTGAACCTATTAAAAGCAACTAAGAACCAATTTAGAATATATAAGACAGAATGAAATTAAGAATTAACAATAACCAATCAGAATACCAAAATGGACACCATAAACCTTACCAGTGAAATTGAGAAGTATTGTGCTCAAGTTTCTAGTAATCATATTCTCGAGAATGGGACCTCTCTGAGCGATGATAATCACGGTCCGTATCACGGTTTCTGTCCCTGTCACGTGATTTAGATTTTGCTCGTTCAGTAGGAAGGTCATCTTCAATCTTAGCAGGATCAGGATGTTGATTGTAATCACCATGGTCATCTCCTTCATCGTACTGCCCCCGTCCTCTATGATGCTCATAATGCTCATACTGATCAGGATCATGTTCAGGATCTGCATGCCTGTGTCCATGCCCAGGTTGACTGTACCGCCCACGATGATCATCATAGTCTCGCTCTCTTTCACCATGAGGTTCCTTCTCATGTTTAGAATCAACATGATCATAATCAGTTCCCCTATCATGGGACCGTCCCCGGCCAGTTTCCCCAACTTCATAATCCTTATCTTTTTCGCGATAACGATCATGTTCTACGTCTCTATCACGATCACGTTCCCGGCCACGATCACGGTCACGTCCTCTCTCTCGATCACGTCCACGGTCTCTTTCCCTTTCCCTCTCCTTACCTCTGTCTCTGTCCCTATTCCTATCCCGGTCCCTGTCTCTGTGGTGCCTGTCCTCTCTATGATCACGATCCCTAGCCTTATCGCTAGATCGTTCACGTGACCGCTCACGTTCTCTGTCCTTACCTCTTTCACGTGACTTTTCTCTGTCCCTAAAATGATTTTGGCCAAAAGTCAAACTTGTTTCAAAATATTCATTATTAATATATAAATATAATGCTGGGAAACCATTAGCCTTCCCACTCTATTGTCTAGAAACCATAGAATGGTCAGCAATCCTGTTGAGTACAAAGACCAATAAACAAGTTGAAAATGAAGCACACAAATTAGTACCGATCAACATGTCGATCCTCTCGCACTCTGGGTTCTTCAGAACGAGAAGGTCCTGACTGCTGTTGCTCCCTGAATAATCAAGACATATCAGAATCTCCCATCAACGGTACAGAAGAATCGCTAAACAAATTAATTACACAACATTCAACAAGACATCAAGTATATGACAATTTAATCCAGGGTTCAGCTCATAAGTTGAGCAAACCTATTCCATCATGAATCAAAAAAGTTAAATGCAATTAAATCTTGATGCAAAAATATTTCAATTTCAGTGTCAATTTTAATGCTTGAGAAATTTTAATGCCAGTTAAGTGCCAGAAATTTCCAACAGATAAAACATAATATTTATCCAAGGGTCAGCAAACTTTAGAAATGTAGAGGATTTAGTTGTTGTAAATTTCACAAATTATCAGTCAATTGCAATTGCAACACTAAATATACACATCACAGAATAAGGTCATAACAGTTGATGTTTTCAGTTTTCAAATTTAATTGTAATTCAACTTCATGTTTAAAATAAGTAATGAATGAAATCTATGAAACACAAACACAACACCAACGCGTCATAAACCAGTAACAATTTGAGGAAATGAATAAATTGAATGTAAACACTGCCGTGTCGGTGACACCAAACAAACCTTCAATTTGAAGTGTCGGTGCTAACAAGAATGAAATTCTATAAAATAAAATAAAAAATTATTTACCTCCCTGAATGTCGCTGATTAACTTCTTCGCCCCCCACTCTAGTAGTACCTAGCCCACCACCTAGACGACGGGGTCGCCAATTTGGAACAGTCCTACCACGTTCAACATCCACAAGCACCCTTCTACCCTCAATTTTCCTACCATCAGCTTGTTTATAAGCAGCTGCATAATTAACGGAAAATTTGACATAAATAAACAATACATAGTATATATAGTAATAACCAGATAAATCTTGCTAAAACCACTACAAACCTTTCATGTCTCTTGTGTGCAGGTATTCAATGAATGCATAACCCCTGGGCTTATTTGACTCAGTATCAGTAACCAGTCGAACCTAAATCATAAGAAATTGGAAAAGGGAAGAATAGTTAGAACAGAACCTGGTAATCAGCTCAACTGAAAATAATACAAGATGCTCTCTCTCAGTCTCACTTCAGAACCAATAAAATACAACCAAAATAAAAGACTAAGACGATAATCCTAAATGGCACGGCAGACAGGCTCTATGCCTAATTAGCCGTGCTCACCTTTAAATCACACAGCTCCCATCATGAGATGCATCACCACCAGCAATAGTTGCAGAAAAACTGATGTATTTGTGCCCAAATAACCGGTTGTTGACTAGCGTCCCCTTACCAGGGATATTTATTTTTTAAAATTGATAAAATGAAAACGACTATGGGTAATAAAGAAAATACCATAACATCTTCTCAACGGCTGATTTGGTTATGAAAGCCTTTAAAGCCAAAAATAAGAATTTAAGCCTTTAGCAACATCAAATGTAGGCTAACTAAGAATTTAAGCAAAAAAGGGAAGAGATTGAAATGCTCCCAACATATTTTACCCAGTGCATGAAAAGAACAGAAGTTGTCAGTCTCCTTTACTTGCTCGAAAACAAGGCCAAAAGCACAATTTTGCATCATTGCTCTGCCAAACTAAAATGTCATGCAGGAGAATACACTTGTATGGATTTTGGGTTTTATTGATATGAGAATCATTTACCAGTTGAAGAAGAAGATGATCAACCATTACCAGGGGGATATATATCGAGATGATTAACCATTACCAGGGATATAGTGAGATGATAAACCATTACCAGGGATGTATTGTGAGATAATAAACCATTACTGGGGATGTGAATCAAGACTTTAAACTTGCAGCTAAAAACTCCTAGAGACTCAAAGCCCCAAGATTTCAAATCCATACATATATATTAACAGTGGAATGTAGCAAACTTGCAGCTAACAACAAATTGGTGGCGCAAGTAAAAGCAGTAATTACCATTTCAAAACCACTAAAAATGACAAGTTAAATCAAGAACATTCATATTATATACTCTTGAAACTTTGGATAGGATGAGATAAATATTATGCATAGCGGACTGATTTCCTGATAAGCTCATTAGTCATGAAAACCGCTTAAGTCACAAGAAACAGTTTCTTCAGCAGCAAAAGAAAAGGTATAAAGATCTTTATTTTTATTTTAAAGTATGCTTGTCTTTTGTTTTTTATGATTCATTACTGCATATGGAAATTGTTGAATTTGAAAATACATTTTGACGGCTCAAAAGTTGTGAAGGTGCAACATAAAAGTGAAATAGAATAAATTATTAACCAAACATATATTATATGCTTACCGAACCATTTTGAGCATATTCAAAATACCTACCCGTTTGATTGCACCATATGACTCAAACTCCCTTTTGATTCTGCTCTCAGTAGTCTCATAACTCTGTTAGAAGATGGAATCAATAAGATATGACAAGCAATATAAAAAAGCACATGAGTTACTATATTGGAAAATATAACTTACAAGTCTGGCCACAAATAAAGTCTTGTATGGATCTCCTGATATATTTGGATCACTTTGTGGATCATCTACATTGAAGCAGATAAAGAAACAACATTCAGAAAACATAAATCCACGAAAATCAACAAAATTAGAACAATATAAATGAGTCATCACATTTCTCAAGCTCCTCAGCAGCTTTCGCAGCTCCTTTCTCAAGTCTTAACTTGTGCACTCTGGCCCTTCTTTCTGCCTGAGTATCACCAAAATGGATAAGCAAGTATGCACATTATACTATTCACTATTGAAGCAACTTAAACTACCTTCTTTTATTTGCCAATTGCCACATTAAATCAATCCAAAGTAGATACAGAGTATGTAGCAGCTATGTCAGTCCACTATACATTACAATAACAACTTATTTAAGTAAATTCAAGAATAACTGAAACCTGGTAATGTCTGAAGAAGCAATATTAATTATATTCTTCAACTAATATATTGAGCATCCAAACTAAGCTAATAGTTATTACCTATTTGTGACTACAGAATATTCATTCAAATAGTGTCTTAGAACAAATTAGTGCCACACGAGAGAGCAGGCGGGCAAGGAGTCAAAGATGGCTAGTTAAACATTCTGCTAGCAAAAAACTACCTGAAGTCAACCCTAATATCAGAAATTTGGCCGTAACATAAATACACTTCTGAGCACAACTATTATTTTACAAAATGATAACTAAAGCAACTGATTCCTCAAAGACCTTTTTGAAAAGGCTATCAGACACAACATGGATAACATAAATAGACAAGTTATTCGAAACTATGGCTATCACAAAAACCTGGAAAAGCTGCTTCGGTCATATCAGTAAAAAGAAAACTATAGAAAAAAATGCATAGCATCAAATCAGACATCCACAGAAATCCCATATGCAAAACGAAAAAAAAACAAAACAAAATGAAGCTATGCATAACACTGTGAAATTAATAACACTGCAAAATTGGTCTTAAGAGAATGGAAATTACAGGAGTTTCAACCACTGGCACAGGCGGAGAATATTCTGGTTCACCAGGCTCAGCAAACTTGGTGACAAATTGCGCCATCCCTTGACAAAAAAAAACAGAAACAATGTAAAATTGAATACAGTTCCATAATCATCAACAACAAAATCATGTGAAAACCTAATTAAAACAATTATCAAATACCTGTTAACGGAGGACATTTTCTTTTCTCTGGAGGAGGTTTGTATTCCAATGGAGGCCTAGGTTCAAACAGCTTCAGCAAATTCGCGGTGAGGCCAGTAGGATGACTCTGTCCAATCTGCATCAAATCACAGGCAAATTAAATCATCAACAAAAAAAAAAGCTTCGAAATCTACTATCTAGGGTTACGAACAACAAACCCTAGCTATTATGATTAAACAACAACAGCAATTTCAACAATTTAGTTGATATGAATAAAATTAGGGCAAATAAATCACGAAGAGTGTGTGAAAGGGGATGAATCTATGAGTTATAAGAGAGAGGTACCAGCTTGAGTTGAAGGACGTTGGCGCGATTCTGGGCTTTGGTACGAGCTTGAACGGCGGCGTTTTGGTTGCGCATGAGAGGATCGTTGTTGAAGTCCCCCATGGTGAAGATTTGGTGAAATCACTGGAAAATGGAATTGGATTGATTCTAACTGTGACGAGATCGCAAGATCCGATTTGCGACTCGGCTTCGAGCGCTAGCTGAATCTAGACCTTGACCGCTACTGCCAGGTATTTATAGTGGGAAAAAAAAATCAGAGGATAATATTTTTTTTAACACCCCTACTTCAAGAGCATGAAGCCCTCAATTTTTCGAAAAATACACTAATTGTACTTTGAATTGAGTTTAGTTGTGGACGACAATAATTTGATGGGCTAGGAAAGAGTACAACTACTAACTCATTTAGTCCATAAGCGTCTTAAAAGGGCAAGGTGTTTCTTAAACCACCCTTATACCCTTATGGATTTTTAGGGGCTCTTAGCGAAATTCGCGTAATATCCCTTTAATTTGAATATTTATATTCAAACTCACCACATTTTACTTTTTTATTGAATAGGTTTTGAGATGAATATTCGAAGGCACTAAATAGTACTCCCTCTGTCCCAAATTATAAGAGAAAATCATTTTTTAGATTCATTGAATAATTAATGTATCTGATCTATATATAGACTAGATACATTAATTATTCAATGAATCTAAAAAGTGATTTTCTCTTATAATTTGGGACGGAGGGAGTAGTTTTCAGACACACATATTCTAAATAATCATTGACTACCAAACAGAACAAAAATCTACCAAAGTAACTTAACATAGATAGTCGAAATGACATAGATAGTACAACAGAAATTCAACATTATATATTGTTATAAACGGGTAGTTGAGGACATTGCAACATTTTGATAACATTTTCTCCTGATCTTTAAAGTTTCGCATCGACTTCAAATTGTACCCTTAGTAGAGTATTGGTGAAAAGTACTCCACATAACTTTTAAATTGTCATTCGTCTTCAGTGCAAACTGGGTGAACTTTATTTTTTCTTCACTGTCAAGCGAGGGTGAACGATGCTCGAGCTTGACCACCTTTCGATTTTCTGGATATTGCAAGAAAGAATTCAGTATGGGAATCAATTTTGGATATTGAGTTGTACTAATATAAGTGTAGTACAAGTCAGAGGATAAAGCCGATAGTTTTTTTCATTATACATTTTATGTCTGAATTGTGTTTTGTAATACAAAGATATTCAATTCTTCCATCATCTCTTGTTTCAATATGGTATAAATGGTATCCATTTAGGCAGATATCTTTGAAACTTAATAAATTTCTATGAGACGTGGAGAATATAATGCATTATCAATGTGAAATATTGTTCCTCCACGTAACAATATATTGGCTCTTCTAGAGATTTAGATTATTTTCGAGGTGCCAGGTATAGTACTGACATCGGTATTTCGATTCACTAAATTAGATAAACATATTTTATTCTTGAGAATTGTGTGGGTTATTGCACTGTCAGCTAGGCACATATCTTCATTACTGATTCTAGTGTCCATCTTAAACGAAATAAATTAAATGGTTAAATATATAAAGCCCCCTGTAATGTTAGCGAATTCAGATTTTAGCCTCTCGTAAAGTTTTTTTTTTAAAAACAACCTCGCAACTTTTAGATTCCTTCAAATACCCCTCTGATTGCCGCATTGCAGAAAAGATTCTAATTAGTTGCATATGTGGCAGTCCACGTGGTAATTTATTTTTTTAAATTTATTTTTTAAATACATGTGAAATTGTTTTTATTTTTTCGCTAATTTTAATTATTATTTTTAATTTATTTATTTAGTTGTTTTTATTTACGTTTTTATTAATATTTATAAATTAATGATTAAAATAATACCTTGGGGCTTAATGTCCAATGTCTTTTTTTTTAGTCCATTAGATCATATTTTGAAATGTATAGTATAAAAGAGTTATATAAACTCTTTTAGTTGGAGTAATGTTTTCGATGTGGGACTTGTCTTTTTCAGCTTTGCAGTATCTCATTCAAGTCTCACTTGTCTTTATGTACTACAATTCTTTCACTTCCAATTTTTTCTTGTGTTTCCTGTGTTCCTGTCTCTATCTGAAAATTCACCAAAGAACTTTAAATCACATCAATAACATAAAGTTCAGTACCAACAAATTTCAAAAAAACTTGAACATTTGTCTCACTTTTGTTAACAACCTGCATCTCCGCACCCACCGCATCCAGCATAACGTGTCGAATGCAATTTGAGTCACAAAGTTTCAGCACCTTTACCATCATTTGTCCTCAATATAAACCTATATGAAACTAAAAAAAAAAGTAAAAATACATAAACAAAAGCAAACTCACAACACAGAGCTTCTCAGTACTCTTAATAGTAGTCTTCAAATTCTCCAAACGAGCCATGTTGGATTGAATGGGATTATGCTATTTATCATCTTTATATAACTGAGTCTAAATTTCAAGAAGCAGTGCAAAACTACCAAACATTTTGGTGTGCCCATTAATAAGGTAGTGGAAAAGTAGGATATGGATAATGGTTATGTTTTCTTGTTTGTTCTAAGTTTTCATGTCGTTGCGTGTCTTCAATGGAAAATTACAGCAATTTGGTTTAATGTCAATCATTTGTGCAATATGACAGCAATTTGGTTTCATGTATACATTCAATGAATCGCATATGGCAGCCCCACAAAAAAGGAGAGATCCAAATGACTAGCATATGACAGCCCCCCAAATTTGGTTTCTATGGATATTTATTTTGTCATGCATCCCAGGTTTCCTCAAGAAGGATGGATATTAGGGTAGCCTTGCATGCATGCACGAGTCTATGATATTTTCTTTTTTACTTTTACTAGTGGTTCCAGTTTGTAAAATGGAGTTTTTACATTTATTTGCTTCAAGTTTTTACCTTGTGGAAGTCTTTGCTATGTATTTGAATCCTTTGAATTTCTATGTATTTTATGTTGGTTAAGCGGCTTTCTGGAGCTTCCATGACTTGGATGTTTGTTATCTTTTATCGCAGGAAATCTTGGCTAGAAAGTTGTAGATATTTTGTTTTGTTTTCACAGCTTTCATATATTTATCTCCAGTATGAATTGAAATTTTATAGTTGTTGTTTTGAAGTTAATCAAGAGTATATACTTGTAGTTGTTGTTGTAGTTGTAGCAGAGGATATAGGTGTTGTTGTTGTGTAGTAAATAAGATGGTCAACAGTTGTTGGAAAGGATGGAGATGTTGTTTTAGTCCCACATCGTTTGATATAAACACAGAATTAATGTTTATATATCAATCAAACATTTAAACTTCTGAATTAAATGTGAGACTAAGTGGGCAGTTGGGTAATTATTGAAACCTAAATGGGCTTAGGCCCAAATTTAATATTTTGATAATTTTAAAAAATAATTTCTAAAAAATATTAATAAAAATAATTTTCAAAAACATTAAAAAAAATACAAAATAAATTTAAAAAATTAAAGAATTCCATGTGGCTTTAAAAAAATTAATCAAAAATAAAATTAATATTCAATTGGATTGCCAGGTCATTGAAAATTAGAATATGGGCTGAAATATTGCATTCAGGGGCTATAACGACGGAATCTGAATATTACAAGGGTTAATTTAAAAAAAAACTTTACGAGGGGCTAAAACCTGAATTCACTAACATTGCAGGGGGTTTATATATTTAACTCTAAATTAAATTAGTGACAAAATACATCTTGCATTTTCTTTTAATTGTTATCTAATCTAAAATCTAAATTGTTAACTCGATCAAAATCATGAGATAATAATATTCCAAGCATATTTTAAACAAATTTAAATTTCTTGACACAATAATAAATATAAGGATTTATAAATTCTGGTATTTTTAAATAACAACTAATAATCTAGAGTGCTGACTATAACCAAAAAAACTCAACTTCCTTCCTTATGAGAAATAAAATTTTACTGCTCCATCTTAAACGATAACAAATAGAGCGTTACAAGTTCTTCAGGAACTATACAAATGATTTGTTACAAATTGTTGTGAAAAACGATACCAATAACAAAGTATAATAGGGAATTAGGGAAGAGAATAAGAACACAAGAATTGGTTATAACTGCTATTCTTTCACTTTCTCTTAAAACAAGATTACAAGTTTACAAGAATAACAAATAACCTCTCTCACCCTAAATTAGGATTTGCAGCTTAGCAATGATGAGAGACTAGTATGCTATTTATAATAAAACCTAACATACTAACTAATGGGCTTTTTTCCACAAGACCCATTATACAAGCCAACTTAATAAACAAGCTAACTTAACAAATTAGGGTTTAAACACTAAAACCTAATTTAACATGCTAACAACCCTAGCATTTTCGACACAAGCATGTGAACAACCTTCGACTTCATGCTCAATCCTATCGAACCAAGAAGCTACCTTTCGACCATACTAGAGTTCGATCCAATATCTCACAAATCTCCACCTTGGACCTAACTCTACAACGTCAAGGAACAGACTAGCTTTCTTCATGCAGCTTTATCAACTGCATACAGTGGAAAAACTTGCAACTCGGCAATGTCTTGGTGATCATATCAGCAGCATTGTCTTCAGTCGAAACCTTCAGCACTTGGACTTCTCCACGCTCGATTACTCCTCTGACGAAATGCAGCCTCACATCAATGTGCTTAGTTCGCTCATGATAGGCTGAATTCTTCGACAGGTGTATTGCACTTTGACTATCACATTTAACAGTGATACCTCGACCTTGAAGTTTCAGCTCCTTCGCAAAACCTTCAAGCCACAATGCTTCTTTCACAGCTTCAGTTAATGCAATGTACTCCGCTTCAGTGGTTGATAGAGCAACAACCTTCTGAAGTGTTGCTTTCCAACTAATTGTTGTGCCAAACATAGTGAAAACATATCCAGAAATAGATTTCCTGGAATCCATACAACCTGCATAATCAGAGTCGACATATCCTTCGATTACTGCTTTACCATCTTCACCCAAGGCTCCACCATAAATTAGGACTCTATTCAGAGACCCATTTATGTACCTTAAAATCCACTTCAATGCTTGCCAGTGAGCCTTTCCAGGATTCGCCATGTACCTGCTTACAAGACTTACTGCGTATGCTATGTCGGGTCTAGTACAGACCATAGCATACATCAAAGAACCGACTATATTAGCATATGGGATGCTATTCATATAGGCTCTTTCCACATCAGTACTGGGACACTGATCAATACTCAGCTTGAATTGAGGGTTTGTTGGAGTCATAACTGGCTTCGAATTCGACATACCAAACTTTTCAAGAATCTTCCGTAGATATGCCTCTTGAGATAGGCATAACTTCGACTTCTTTCTATCTCTTCGAATGTCAATTCCAAGAATCCTGGAAGCAGCTCCCAGATCCTTCATATCGAACTCCTTATTGAGTTCAGCCTTCACCCTCATCACATCTTCAACACTGTTGCTTGCTATGAGAATATCATCCACATAAAGCAACAAAATAACAAATGAATTACCAGGTCGAAATCTGAAGTAAACGCAGTGGTCGAACTGACTTCTAATGAAACTTATGCGTGCCATGAACTTGTCGAATCTCCTATTCCACTGTCGAGGAGATTGTTTCAGCCCATACAAAGATCTCTTTAACTTGCACACATAATCTTCCTTCCCCTTTTCGACATACCCTTCAGGTTGCCTCATCAGGATCGTTTCATCTAGATCACCATACAAGAACGCAGTCTTCACATCCATCTGTTCCAGTTCAAGATCGAACTGTGCCACCATGGCAAGCAACATTCGAATGGACCTATGCTTCACAACAGGAGAAAACACATCATTGAAGTCGACACCTTCTTTCTGAGTGAAACCCCTTGCAACTAACCTTGCCTTGTATCTTTTCGACGTCACTCCTTCAATTCCTTCCTTAACTTTGAAAATCCATTTACAGCTGACTAACCTTGCCCCATCAGGTTTCTTGATCAGTTCCCAAGTATGATTATCATGAAGAGATTTCATCTCATCATCCATGGCCTTCAGCCATTCAGTCTTATTTCGACTCCTCATAACTTCCTTATAGTCTCTAGGTTCTTCGTCTAGAACCTCACTTGCAGAGATTAAGGCATAAGCTATAAGATCTGCATATCCAAGTCTTTGAGGTGGCTTGATGACTCTTCTCGACCTATCTCTCGACAATAGGTAGTCATCGTCAGTTTCCTCAACTTCAGCATCTTCTGCTTCTTCTTCGACTTCATCTGGGATATGCAATTCAGCATCAACATGCTCCACCTCAACAGGAATCTCTACCTGTTCCAGCTCTTCGTCAGATGTTTCTGTACTTCGACCAACATCATCAGTTTTCTTAAAAGCCATTTCAGCTTCATTGAAAACTACATCTCGACTGGTGATACACCTCCTGTGACCTGGCTCTAGGCACCATAGCCTATAAGCTTTGACTCCTTCAGGGTATCCCATGAACATGCATTTCAGAGCTCTAGGTTCGACCTTGTCTTGCCTAATGTGAGCATAGGCTACGCAGCCAAATACTCTCAGTTTGTCGAGATCTGGTGGATGTCCCGACCAAACTTCTTCAGGTGTCTTCATATCTAACGCTGTCGAAGGACATCTGTTTATCAGATATGTTGCTGTCGAAACAGCCTCAGCCCAGAACACCTTTGTTAACCCCGCACTAGTCAACATGCATCTGACTCTCTCCAAAATAGTTCGATTAAACCTTTCAGCCAAACCATTTTGCTGTGGAGTACCTGCAGTAGTTCTATGCCTTGCAATACCAGAGGCAGCACAAAAACTGTCGAATGCCTCATTGCAAAATTCAAGGCCATTGTCGGTTCTCAACCTCTTGACCTTTCTGCCAGTCTGATTTTCAACCAGAGTCTTCCAACTTTTGAAATTCTCAAAAGTTTCATCCTTAGTCTTCTGGATGAATACCCATAATTTTCTGGAATAATCATATACTATGGATAGAAAATACCTTGCTCCTGAATGTGATGGACACCTTGCAGGCCCCCAAAGATCAGCATGGATGTAATCAAGGGATCCATGTGTTCTTTGTTTGCCTTTGTTGAACTTCACTCTGCAAGATTTTCCAAGTACACAGGGTTCACAAAACTTCAGCTTTTCGATTTTGTCTCCACCAAGCAGATTTTGTTTCCCTAATTCGACCAGACCCCTTTCACTGACATGGCCCAATCTCATGTGCCAGATTTCTGTTTTCGACAAAGATTTCGTGGATGCAACATTTGTCGAACCACTTACAACTTCAGCCTCAAGGGTATACAAGCCTTGTTTCTTCACGCCTCTCAAGACTTCCTTCGAACCCTTCATGACTCTTAGGATACTTTTCTCTCCTTGGAAAACATATCCTTTCTTGTCGAATTCACCAAGAGAAAGCAGATTTCTCTTCAAATCAGGAACATACCTGACTTCAGTCAACAACCTTATTGACTCATCATGGAGCTTGAATCTCACAGATCCAACACCTGCAATCTTGCAAGCCTTGTTGTTTCCCAGCAATACTGATCCACCATCTTGATCACATAATTCCTCGAACAAGTCTTTGTTTGAAGTCATGTGCCAAGTGCAACCTGAATCCATAATCCACTCCTTCTTAGAGTCACTGCTTGAAACCACAAGAACATCAGATGATTCGAAATCATCTTGAACAATGGCAGCGTTGCCATTATCCTTACCTCCATGATATTTCAAGCGTTCAGGGCACACCTTTCTTGTGTGACCCTCCTTCTTACAATGGTAGCATCGAATGCCAGATGCTTCGCCACTGTAAGTCTTCGACTGACTTTTGCCTTTCTTCTTGTCGAACTTACCATCCTTTCGTAAGAGTTTTCCTTTAACGGCCAAACCTTCGCCAACAGTCGAAGGTTTATGCTCCTTTCGTTCATTCAAGTCCTTAGAGTACAAGGCTGATTGAACTTCTTCAAACGTCAGGGACTCCCTTCCATACAAGAGAGTTTCTTTGAAGTGAGCATGTGATCGAGGCAAAGAACACAATAGTAACAGCGCTTGATCTTCATCATCGATCTTCACATCAATATTTTCAAGATCAAGAATCAGCTTGTTGAACATATCCAACTGCTCAGCCAATACTTTGTCTTCAATCATCTTGAATGAATACAAAGCTTGCTTCAGGTAGAGTCGATTTACCAGCGATTTGGTCATATACAAACTTTCAAGTTTCACCCATAACCCTGATGCCGTCGTCTCCTTTGATACCTGCCTGAGAACCTTATCACCAAGGCTCAACAAAATTGCGCTGTGTGCCTTCTCAATCATAGTTGTCTTCTCCGCTGCCGTTAATGCAGCATTCATGGCTGCCTCTCCCTTCAACGCTTCCAAACAACCCTGCTGAACCAGTAGGGCTTTCATCTTCAAGCGCCACAGACCGAAATCATTCACTCCGGTGAATTTTTCAATCTCATACTTTGTTGACGGCATCTTCTCCACGCTCACCGCACCAATTTGTTGTGAAAAACGATACCAATAACAAAGTATAATAGGGAATTAGGGAAGAGAATAAGAACACAAGAATTGGTTATAACTGCTATTCTTTCACTTTCTCTTAAAACAAGATTACAAGTTTACAAGAATAACAAATAACCTCTCTCACCCTAAATTAGGATTTGCAGCTTAGCAATGATGAGAGACTAGTATGCTATTTATAATAAAACCTAACATACTAACTAATGGGCTTTTTTCCACAAGACCCATTATACAAGCCAACTTAATAAACAAGCTAACTTAACAAATTAGGGTTTAAACACTAAAACCTAATTTAACATGCTAACAACCCTAGCATTTTCGACACAAGCATGTGAACAACCTTCGACTTCATGCTCAATCCTATCGAACCAAGAAGCTACCTTTCGACCATACTAGAGTTCGATCCAATATCTCACACAAATAATGATCTAAAAATTATAATCATACTTCTCGGATGCGTTAAAATTATTTGTATTATTCTTTTGGAATGATAATCTCTTGACAACTTTTTAAAATTACAAAAAGTCATCAATAATAATATACTCGAACGCGAGTGTAAGGAATGCGAGCGTGGGAGGACCTGAGCATGTCAGCAAATAATATTTCTACTTAGAATAAATTTGAAATCAAATCCCACGCACACTCTGTATAACCTGATACCAATTTGCCCTAAGAAATATTGAATCAAGAAATCAGTTTTAACTTGAACACTTATGAAAAAAAATTCGAACTCCCCTTGAAATTGATTTGATAGTTAATTAGCACATCTAAATATTTTAGCGAATAGTCTTTACATAACATGTATTACCCTTCTTTCCTCGTATCAATTTGAGAATCTTTTAAAGCATGATAAAATGTTTTTTTATAAACAGCGGGAGAAAATGTTAATTAGATTCATCAATCTTATTAAAGTGGGAAATCAAACTTTAATGGAGCAGTTAGTAATACATGATTTATGAAACTTAAAACTTTTGATTTTACTTTGCATAAAATATATGATTGTCACATACTAGGCCTGATCCTCTCCAAGTGCAGGCAGTGATGTAGCAATGAGCCTCACAATCCTGCGGGCCCCAAATTTTTATATTATTATTTAATAAAAAAAGAAATTGAAATATTAAACTCCCATCCTTTCTCAGAGCCGTGAACAGGGTAAACAAAACCAAACGTTCCCTCTTCTCCCTCTCTCTTCTCAAATCTCAAAGCATGAAATGCTACACCACTGTAACAAAAACATTGCACCGCTGTAAGTCTTAAACAAGATATCGCACCACTGTAACAACAAACAAAACACCGCACCATTATCCACTGTCAATCTACGACGACATCGACGAAGATACGGCAAAACGAACGTGACGCCAGATTATTCACGTTGTTATTGCTCTTATCTCCTATGTCAGGTGGGTTCTTTTTCTTTTGTTTTGCTTACTTTTTGCTATGATTTGAAGGTGAAAAAATTTGGATGGTTCAATTGATTATTGAGTAGTATGTGAATTTGATTTGAAGGTAGACATGAATAGTTAAATACAATAGAGTATTCTGTGAATTTGTTGAGAACTTTTTAGATGAAAATTGTAAAAATCTTGTGAGATATTGGATCAAACTCTAGTATGATCGAAGGGTAGCTTCTTGGTTCGACAGGATTAAGCATGAAGTCGAAGGTTGTTCACATGCTTGTGTCGAAGATGCTAGGGTTGTTAGCATGTTAAATTAGGTTTTAGTGTTTAAACCCTAATTTGTTAAGTTAGCTTGTTTATTAAGTTGATTTGTGTAATGGGTCTTGTGGAAAAAGCTCATTAGTTAGTATGTTAGGTTTTATTATAAATAGCATACTAGTCTCTCATCATTGCTAAAGCTGCAAATCCTAATTTAGGGCGAGAGAGGTTATTTGTTATTCTTGTAAAATTGTAATCTTGTTTTAAGAGAAAGTAAAAGAATAACAGTTATAGCCAATTCTTGTGTTCTTCTTATCTTCCCTAATTCCTATTATATTTTGTTCTTGACATCATTTTTCACAACAAATTGGTGCGGTGAGCGTGAAGAAGATGCCTTAAACAAAGTATGAGATTGAAAAGTTCACCGGAGTGAATGATTTAGGTCTGTGGCGCTTCAAGATGAAAGCCCTACTGGTTCAGCAGGGTTGCTTGGAAGCGTTGAAGGGAGAGGCAGCCATGAATGCAGAATTGACGGTAGCGGAGAAGACGAATATGATCGAGAAAGCACACAGCGCAATTTTGTTGAGCCTTGGTGATAAGGTTCTCCGACAGGTATCAAAGGAGACGATGTCATCAGGGTTATGGGTGAAACTTGAAAGTTTGTATATGACTAAATCGCTGGTAAATCGACTCTACCCGAAGCAAGCTTTGTATTCATTCAAGATGATTGAAGATAAAGTGTTGGCTGAGAAGTTGGATATGTTCAACAAGCTGATTCTTAATCTTGAAAATATTGATGTGAAGATCGATGATGAAGATCAAGCGCTGTTACTATTAAGTTCTTTGCCTCGATCATATGCTCACTTCAAAGAAACTCTCTTGTATGGAAGAGAGTCCCTGACGTTTGAAGAAGTTCAATCAGCCTTGTATTATAAGGACTTGAATGAACGAAAAGAGCGTAAACCTTCGACTGTTGGTGAAGGTTTGACCGTTAAAGGAAAATTCTTGCGAAAGGATGGTAAGTTCGACAAGAAGAAGGGCAAAATCCAGTCGAAGTCTTATAGTGGTGAAGCATCTGGTATTCGATGCTATCATTGTAAGAAGGAGAGTCACACGAGAAAGGTGTGCCCTGAACGCCTGAAAGATCGTAGAGGTAAGGATAATGGCAATGCATCCGTTGTTCAAGATGATTTTCAATCATCTGATGTTCTTGTGGTTTCAAGCAGTGACTCGAGAAGAGAGTGGATTATGGATTCAGGTTGCACTTGGCACATGACTCCAAACAAAGACCTGTTCGAGGAATTATGTGATCAAGATGGTGGATCAGTATTGCTGGGAAACAACAAGGCTTGCAAAATTGCAGGTGTTGGATTTATGAGATTCAAGCTCCATGATGAGTCAATAAGGTTGTTGACTGAAGTCAGGTATATTCCTGATTTGAAGAGAAATCTGCTTTTTCTTGGTGAATTCGACAAGAAAGGATATGTTTTCCAAGGAGAGAAAAGTATCCTAAGAGTCATGAAGGGGTCGAAGAAAGTCTTGAGAGGCGTGAAGAAACAAGGCTTGTATACCCTTAAGGCTGAATTTGTAAGTGGTTCGACAAATGTTGCATCCACGAAACCTTTGTCGAAAACAGAAATCTGGCACATGAGATTGGGCCATGTCAGTGAAAGGGGTCTGGTCGAATTAGGGAAACAAAATACTCTTGGTGGCGACAAAGTCGAAAAGCTGAAGTTTTGTGAACCCTGTGTACTTGGAAAATATTGCAGAGTGAAGTTCAACAAAGGCAAACAAAGAACACATGGATCCCTTGATTACATCCATGCTGATCTTTGGGGGCCTGCAAGGTGTCCATCACATTCAGGAGCAAAATATTTTCTATCCATAGTTGATGATTATTCCAGGAAGTTATGTGTATTCATTCTGAAGACTAAGGATGAAACTTTTGAGAATTTCAAAAGTTGGAAGACTCTAGTAGAAAATTATACTGGCAGGAAGGCAAGTGGTTGAGAATCGATAATGGCCTTGAATTTTGCAATGAGGCGTTCGACGGTTTTTGTGCGGGCTATGGTATTGCAAGGCAAAGAACTACTGCAGGTACTCCACAGCAAAATGGCTTGGCTGAAACGTTTAATCGAACTATTTTGGAGAGAGTCAGATGCATGTTGACTAGTGCGGGGTTAAAGAAGGTGTCCTGGGCTGAGGCTGTTTCGACAGCGACATACTTGATAAACAGATGTCCTTCGACAACGTTAGATATGAAGACACCTGAAGAAGTTTGGTCGGGACATCCAACAGATCTCGACAAACTGAGAGTATTTGGTTGTGTAGCCTATGCTCACATTAGGCAAGACAAGGTCGAACCTAGAGCTCTGAAATGCATGTTCATGGGATACCATGAAGGAGTCAAAGCTTATAGGCTATGGTGCCTAGAGCCAAGTCACAAGAGGTGTATCACCAGTCGAGATGTATTTTTCAATGAAGCTGAAATGGCTTTTAAGAAAACTGATGATGTTGGTCGAAGTACAGAAACATCTGACGAAGAGCTGGAACAGGTAGAGATTCCTGTTGAGGTGGAGCATGTTGATGCTGAATTGCATATCCCTGATGAAGTCGAAGAAGCATAAGATGCTGAGGAAATTGAGGAAATTGTCGATGACTACCTATTGTCAAAAGATGGGTCGAGAAGAGCCATCAATCCACCTCAGAGACTTGGATATGCAGATCTTATAGCTTATGCCTTAATCTCTGCAAGTGAGCTTCTAGACGAAGAACCTAGAGACTACAAGGAAGTTATGAGGAGTCTAAATAAGACTGAATGGCTGAAGTCCATGGATGATGAGATGAAATCTCTTCATGATAATCATACTTGGGAACTGATCAAGAAACCTGTTGGGGCAAGGTTAGTCAGCTGTAAATGGATTTTCAAAGTTAAGGAAGGAATCGAAAGAGTGACATCAAAAAGATACAAGGCAAGGTTAGTTGCAAGGGGTTTCCCTCAGAAAAAAGGTGTCGACTTCAATGATGTGTTTTCTCCTGTTGTAAAGCATAGATCCATTCGTATGTTGCTTGCCATGGTGGCACAGTTTGACCTTGAACTGGAACAAATGGATGTGAAGACTGCGTTCTTGTATGGGGATCTAGATGAAACAATCCTGATGAGGCAACCTGAAGGGTATGTCGAAAAGGGGAAGGAAAATCATGTGTGCAAGCTAAAGAGATCTTCATATGGACTGAAACAATCTCCTCGACAATGGAATAGGAGATTCGACAAGTTCATGGCACGCATAAGTTTCATTAGAAGTCAGTTCGACCACTGTGTTTACTTCAGATTTTAACTTGGTAATTCATTTGTTATTTTGTTGCTTTATGTGGATGATATTCTCATAGCAAGCAACAATGTTGAAGATGTGACGAGGAATAAGGCTGAACTCAATAAGGAGTTCGATATGAAGGATCTGGGAGCTGCTTCCAGGATTCTTGGAATTGACATTCGAAGAGATAGAAAGAAGTCGAAGTTATACTTATCTCAAGAGGCATATCTACGAAAGATTCTCAAAAAGTTTGGTATGTCAAATTCGAAGCCAGTTGTGACTCCAACAAACCCTCAATTCAAGCTGAGTATTGATCAGTGTCCCAGTACTGATGTCGAAAGAGCCTATATGAATAGCATCCCATATGCTAATATAGTTGGTTCTTTGATGTATGCTATGGTCTGTACTAGACCCGACATGCATATGCATTAAGTCTTGTAAGCAGGTACATGGCGAATCCTGGAAAGGCTCACTAGCAAGCATTGAAGTGGATTTTAAGGTACATAAATGAGTCTATGAATAGAGTCCTAATTTATGGTGGAGCCTCGGGTGAAGATAGTAAAGCAGCAATTAAAGGATATGTCGACTCTGATTATGTAGGTTGTATGGATTCCAGAAAATCTATTTCTGGATATGGTTTCACTATGTTTGACATTGCAATTAGTTGGAAAGCAACACTTCAGAAGGTTGTTGCTCTATCAACCACTGAAGCAGAGTATATTGCCCTAACTGAAGCTGTGAAAAAAGCATTGTGGCTTGAAGGTTTTGCGAAGGAGCTGAAACTTCAAGGTGAAGGTATCACTGTTAAATGTGATAGTCAAAGTGCAATACACCTGTCGAAGAATTCAGCCTATCATGAGCGAGCTAAGCACATTGATGTGAGGCTGCATTTCGTCAGAGAAGTAATCGAGCGTGGGGAAGTCCAAGTGCTGAAGGTTTCGACTGAAGACAGTGCTGCTGATATGATCACCAAGACATTGTCGAGTTGCAAGTTTTTTCACTGTATGCAGTTGATAAAGCTGCATGAAGAAAGCTTGTTTGTTCCCTTGATGCTGTAGAGTTAGATCCAAGGTGGAGATTTGTGAGATATTAGATCGAACTCTAGTATGGTCGAAGGGTAGCTTCTTGGTTCGACATGATTAAGCATGAAGTCGAAGGTTGTTCACATGCTTGTGGGAGATATGCCTTGATGAAGTTGGCCCTTTTTGGAAGAATGCATGAAACAAGTAATGACCAAAATTTGATTCTTTTTCAAAAAGGCCAATTCTTTTGTGATTCAATCTTGATTATAATATGGCTAAGGGAATTCAAAATATATCCATGATTCATGACATTTTTATTGAATTTTTTATTGAATTTTATTTATTTAAAATTCAATTAAAGTGAGATAATTCAAAGATAATTCAGGGATAATGCAAGGAAGCTTCATGTGATGCAAGCAATGACCATTCAAGATTCTTAAAGGTAAAATTGCAAGATTGGAGAGAATAATACTTGATTGATTAAACCATGGTTAAATTTTTTAACCTAGCATAAAAGAATATTCCATTCTTTTTCCACAAAATCAATCATGGTTTTTTCTACTTGCTTGGCCTCCAAGATCAAACTCTTTGCCTATAAATAGGGCTTCATTTTCTTCATTCAAGGAGGAGAAAAAAGAAAAAGGGATCAAGAAGAAGAACAACAACAACAACAATCACCAAAAAGCCATAGTTTAAGCATTTTATATTTTTCAAAAGTTTCAAGAAACTTGTAAAAAATCAAGGCTCATTCAAATAGTCATCTTCAATCAATTTCAATCACTCTATTTCACTCTTGGGACATCATAGAGTAAGTACAATGTAGTTTTTAATATGTAGTAGTGTTAGGAGTTCATGAATTAAAAACTCCATATTTATGCATATTTTTAATTTCTCAAAAAAAAAATGTTTTAATTTTAGTTTTAAGTTGATAAAATGTTTATTTAATTTTTAACATAAAAATATTTTATTTCTTTTCATAATTAATTTATTTTGCTTAATTAATTAGTAATTATGTAAATATTGCTTTTTAATTATTTTCAACCAATCAAAAAACTCCAAAAATGTTTTCCTTTTAGATTTAGGTTTATATTTTTATAATCCAATATTTGACATAAAAATATTTTATTTTTATTCATAGTTAATTTATTTTTCTTAATTAATTAGTAATTATGTATACATTTGCTTTTTTTTTAATTATTTCTAACCTATCAAAAAATTCGAAAAAAATATTTTATTTTGTTAAATTAGGTTTATATATTATATACTAATTTTATACATAACTAGATTTATTTTTCTTGTTAAGTTTAATTATTTGTATAATTATTTGTTTAATTAGCTTTTAATTAACTTAAAAACATAAAAATAAAAAAAAAGAATTAGGTTTAATTTGTTTTAGATTTAAGCTTTTGTCATTTTATTTTCTCTTAACCTAATTATACTTTCAAAATATCTCTCTTATTATTGTGTAAATTTTTCACAATTTCAGGTTTATTTTTGTATATTATTTGATATTATTTCTTATCTTTTTCTTTGTCCCGAATTGGAATAAAAGATCAAATATGGCAGAGATTGTATGCAGTTGATTTAAGACTTTTTGAAATTTATCGTATAGTCGCTATGATTCTATCAAGCTTCTGATAAATTTTCATTAACTTTAAATCCGAGATCATCATTCACTCACCATCGATCTTCACTAACATCGTGGATATATTTGACTAGCTTCAAGATGATTCGCGTGCTAACATACTAACAATTGACTTTAATTTCCGTATTTTATTATATTGTTCTTTATATTTCTTGTTTTATGCTTTATTTTATCATTCGTATTATTTATGTTTCTGTTATTTTCTCTTTGTCCATTTGGACGTATTATTTATGTTTCTGTTATTTTCTTTTTGTCCATTTGGACGTATTATTTATGTTTCTGTTATTTTCTCTTTGTCCATTTGGACGTATTGTTTATGTTTATGTCATTTTCTCTTTGTCCATTTGGACATATTATTTATGTTTCCGCTATTTTTTCTTTGTCCATTTAGACATATTATTTATGTTTCCGCTATTTTTTCTTTGTCCATTTGGACGTATTATTTATGTTTCCGCTATTTTTCTTTGTTCATTTGGACATATTATTTATGTTTCCGCTATTTTCTCTTTGTCCATTTGGACATATTATTTATGTTTCCGCTATTTTTTCTTTGTCCATTTGGACGCATTGTTTATGTTTCCGTCATCTTCCTTTTGTCCACTTGGACCATATTTTTACCTTTGAGCTAAAACATTAATAATCAAGATAAAACTTTAAAAAAAAAAGCACTTTGCACACTTGCACCTCTATGGTTTTCCCTCTTATTACTTTTTTTTAATCATACCATCATTTAAGAAAAGTATTAAATGCATAGGAAAGATCTTATAAATTGAGAGTAGGTAACTCCTAATTGCTTGTTCAAACACATTTCATTTACAAACAACGTATTTTCAAAACTTCTCATCTATTTTCAAAACTTTCATCTGGTATTTGAAGGGCATTATCCCCGGTGAAACTCTTCAGAGACCTATGTGACCTATTGTCCATCTTCACTTCTTCTATTTTCAAATCAATAAAGCATTTAAACAAAAGTGAGCTAAGCAATTAAGAGCCCATGGATAACCATGGATACAAAGGGTGCTTAAAACCTTCCCTTTGTATAACCAACCCCCCGAACCCAAAATCTGTCAAAAGGTCTTTTTCTGTTCTTTTATGCCTTTCCTAATATAATTGGATAAAATAAAAGTCGGTGGCGACTCTTGCAAAAATAAAAAAAATAAAAAAAGAGCAAGGAGTCAGTTCGCAAAAAAAACCGAGTTACACTTGTCACTACCTAGATTACTAACCACGCAGTTAATATAAGCAAAATTAAAGGCAGAAATTAAAAGTCCTACGCTATTACAATAAACACCTGTGGGCAGAAAAATAAAGGCGGAAAGGAAAACCTAAGCTATTACAATAAAACCCTGAGGGTAACAGAAATTAAAGGCAGAAAGGTAGAAATTTTTTTACAAGGCTTTGGGGCAGATACATAATTTATAAATAATAGCAAGCAATAATAATGCGAACAATAAAATAAAAATCCAAAAATATAAATAATAAGGCAAAATTAAAATAAAGGCACATGCGACAATCACAGAGTATGGGGTGAGAAGAGAATTCGCGCATAAAAAACCTCAACAATTATAAAGTAATTGATCAACAATTAAAAGGGTTAGGGAAAACAGTGATTAGTAGTCATGATGAAAAATAGTTAGCCAAAAATAAAATCAGGGTTTGAAAACCTAAAAAATAATTAATTAGCCTAAAATTAAATTATTATCCTAAAAATAAAACCCTAATTATTTTATTAACCTAAAACTAAATTAATAAACCTAATTTAAACTAAACTTAATTAAAAGATTAAAGTTAATTTATTAACTAATTAAAAGGCTAATCTTATTAATTTAAATAAATAAATTTTGTTATTATTAAAAAAGGTTAAGTTTTTTTGTTAAAAGGATTAATTCAAAAAAAGAAGTTTAGTTAAAAATAAAATATAAAGAAAATAGTTATAAAACAAAAATAACAAATAAATAAAAAGATTAAAAGAACCTGGGCGTTGGATTCTGTGTGCCATGACTCTGAGGGTCTATGGTGGTCCTTCCACTCCTGGCGCGTTGGATTTGACTCCATAATGGTCTGATGGTTGAGATTTGGAAGCTCATCGTGGACGTTCTCAGGTGGCATGCACTGGATCTTGTGGGAAGTCCACATAAAAATTTAATGGGCGTACCTGGGGCTCGAACCCAGGCTGCATTGGTTACCAATACTTTCTCCTTGCCATGTGTGTTACTTGTTTTCGTTGTAATTGAAATGAACAAGAAAATTAATATATAAAAACAAGTAATAATTGGGAAATTCAAGGAGTTAGTCAACGTGGGCCCAGGATTCCATGTGCCAGCCAATCAGAACAGGAGAGAGGAAGTTGGAATGCTGACCCACAAACCAGAATACGCCACACGCAGTGTTTTAAAAACCGTACCGGACCGGCCGGTCGGACCGGTCGAACCGGGAACCGGCCAGGTAACCGGTCTGGTTCAATAGTCAGATCGGGTATGCCATCAAACCGGTGGGAACCGGTGAAAACCGGTGAAAACCGGGAAAACCGGAAAACCGGCGGTTTAATTGCTTTTTTTTTTAAACTTTTTTTTAAACTTTTTTTTTTAATTTTTTTTTTTAACTTTTCTTTTATACTTTTTTTTTTAATTTTTTTTAAATATATTTAGTAGTGTATTAGTTAAATAGCATTCTCACATAGTTTTTTTGTTAGTGACAAATTAAAAACTTTATTGTCTATTTGTTATATTTGCTAATAAATTTTCTTAAATAGGATATTGAATTTTATTTGATTTTCTTTTTAGGAGGAGCCTATTTTGAATTAAATTTGGTACACATTGGAGTTATTTTGTTATAAACTAATCAATTAGATTATGTTGTAATTAGACTTTGTTTGCAATTAGACTTTGTAATTTTTTACTATTTTGTTATGTGTAATACCTTTGTTTAAAATTTGAATTTAAGTTATGAAATTGTGAATTTATGATATGATATTTTTAAAAAATTTAAAAGCTAGTTATATTTTTTTAGAGACTGAATCATCCGGTTCGACCGGTTTTATACCTATATAATGACAGGTCTATTCAACCGAGTTATCCGGTTTAATCCGGTTTGGTCGTGCGGTTCGACCAGTGACCCAGTGGTTCGACCGATAAACCAGTGACCCAATACCCTCACCGGTTCGATGACCGGTCCGGTTTTTAAAACACTCACACGCATGAGTCCAAAAGTCCTTGCACTATTCATCTTCTTCCTTAAGGGTACCTGCGGATTTTTCTTTGGCGTTTACTGCGAAATTACCTGCGATTTTCCTTAACGAAATTCCATAGATTTTGTACCTGCAAAAACCAACGTCGAACGAGACAAGTAAACGCCCAGGTTACCTTAAAATTGGCCTCTGATCACGAATATGGCCATCGTTTGGCCTAAAAACCTCCGGAATTATGAACCCGGTGAAGAGACTTTTTCATGCTCTAACCATGGCAGATGCGTGTACCTGTGTGCAAGCTTATGAACAAGGCCTCAAAGCTACCTTAAATAACACCCTGAGCTCATATAAAATGTTATCTTTCATTAAAATACGTAAAAATATGAATTATAAAAGCCAAGCATGTATGAACATGATGAATAGAATAGCCACGTTCTAAGCGTCATGAAGCTTAGGTATTGATCCACTCTCACCCTATACCACCTCAGGAGTAGAATGGAATGGTTATTTAGAGTTGGAAAAAGCTACAACCAAGAAAACAAATTCTACACTTTCTTTGAATTTTGTGACTTTCAAACCCTAGTTGCTTCACCTCCTTTTTTCGTCCTCCCAATGCTGAACATGTTGTGTCCATTTATAAGAGTGTATTAGGGTTATAAATTTGGGCTTGGATTTGTAATTTTTATTACTTGGAGATTTGCATGAATATGCATGAAATCTTTCCCTCTTTGCCTCAATATTGTTTCAAATCTTTTTGCCACGAAATTTGTGTCCAATATGAAGTATTTGGGTGATTGGATTTGACTAAAAAATCAAATCTTTGATTAAAAACTAATTACTTCATATTTATGTGATTTATTAATATTTAAATGAATTAAAAATTCAAATAAATAAAATAAATACTATAAAAATAAAATAATTAGCTTAGGAATTCTCTCAAAGCCCATAGACATGTTTGGAATCCATATTTTAGGCCCAAGAATTCAAAATACCAAAATTCTTTATTTTGCATTAAGTGCAATTTCTCAAAATCGTCCAACTTGTGAAAGCCATAACTCATTCAATTTTTATCATATGGAGATCATCTAGTACTCTTTGGAAATCTCAAGATGTTCTCTACAAGTCACTTTGGAACCTTTTTTCCATTTGAGGATTTTATCTTGAAGATATGGCTTCTGACAAAAAACTGCTTTTTTGCGAGCTTCTAGAAGGACCTGTAATATATTGGCTTATATCTCTTAAGCGAAAGCATTTCTTGACCTTGGGCCCAACATTAAAGTTGTAGATAATCAAATTTCCTTGAGAATGAGCTTTGGTTGGGGAATTTCTGAGAAATTATGAGAGAGATATGATCGGTCAAAGTTGGGTTGACTTTTACCTAGAAACCCTAATTTAGCAACTTGTCCTTTTGTGGATTTTTGATATTTTCTTGATGAATCATGATCAATCTTTGATCAAATGATGAATCTAACATTAGAATGTTGATGTTGACCAAAAATCAGGAATTTTGACTGTAATTTGACCACAGCTGACTTTTAGATCAAAACAGTCCACTATTGGTCAATCGAGCATTTTGACTGAGCAGTCTTAGGAATCAGATCTTGAAACTGGAGGTGAGGATTATTTGAATCATATGAGAGGCCATGGGATCCATTTGAGGTATCAGAATTTTATTTCACCTTGAGAGAAGCAAAACCCTAGTTCAGAGGCACTTGTTTAGGAGATAAGTAGCTTTGAGCAATTGGAGATCTTTGAGCATTTGAAAGTCAGATGGACTGAAATATGATGGGCAAATTTTGGGGTATGACACTTGTTTTAAGAGAAAGTAAAAGAATAGCAGTTATAACCAGTTCTTGTGTTCTTCTTATCTTCCCTAATTCCTATTATATTTTGTTCTTGACATCGTTTTTCACAACAAATCTGCACTATTATTACTGACTCTATAGTACTAAAAATCTGCATTATTATTATTATTATTGACACTGTAGTACTACTGGATAGTTATTTTGTGGATGAAGATGAGCATTGGAAAGTTAATTTTTACAATAAAAAAATAAGAAAAGTGAATTATATAGTATCGATTGTCAATGTTGTTATTTGAATGGGCATTAGTTGGATATTGTATAATATATTATGTTAGTTTAGCTATTTTATACCTAATTTCTAATTACTTATTGTCAAGATTTATAATTAGCTCTATTTAATTTAATTGATTTTTTTTACTATTAATGTAATATTTATTGTAGGAATACAATTTCGAGATAAAAAATACTGAGTGAGTTTTGTGGTGATTTGTTTGGTTAATAAATAATTTTATTGTTTGTTAGTTATTTTTAATTATTAAAATTATTTTTTTATTAAAAATTTAGGTCTTTTTTTAAATTAGAACAGGACCTCCAACTTGATTGGACCGGTCCTGTCACATAGAGAAGTAACTATGGGCTAAAGGCATGAGTCAGTCTATAATGCATGACTAGGCTTTTGAAACCACTTAGGTAATTACCATAAAAAGAATTTTCATATAACAAAATTATGAAATGGAAACTAAATTATGTATACTTTCTAATGTTTTCGAGTGTTGCCCAGGGAAGTAAGTTGGTAAAGCATAATGTTTATATGTGTAAGTGGTATTCAACTTTACTTGATGTCAAATAATTTGTAAGAAAATATATTCAGGTGGTCAAAATATTTGGTAACTTACCGCAAGTCCTTGACCATGGTTTTCGAAAAAGATTTTAAAGAGGAAAGTTTAACTCTGATTGTATCTTTAAAAAGGATATCATGAATGTCTAATTATAAGAAAAGTTTCTCTCTGCACACACATGGCAAATAAAACTTTGGCCGAATCTCACCATAATGGAAGGATCTGGTTTGGATGGAACCCTGTTAACATGGATGTAGAGAAAGTGGATGTATCTGATCAACACATTCACTGCAGGGTTGATGACACACAAGGGAGGTTTCAATATTGGCTCACTATCATCTATGCACACAATCAACTGCCACAAAGGAGAGTGCTCTGGGATAAGATTCAGACATATAATTTGCAGGAACCTTGGATGATCCTTGGGGACTTTAACAATGTGATGAGAATTGATGATAGAATTGGAGGACATCCTGTTCAGAGCAATGAATTCAGTGATTTGGAAGAGATGATGCATAAAAGTGATTTATTTGAGCATGATAGTTTGGGGAGTAGATATTCTTGGTCCAATAAACAAAGCCAAGGAATGATCTATTCAAAGATTGATCATGTTATATGTAATCCCGCATGGTTCCTCAAGTTCCCTAACTGTGCAGTTGAGTTCCTTAGAGCACACATTTCAGATCACTCCCCTATTAGGGTAAAATGCACTGAGGCTGATGTCAAGCAACTGAGATTTCGACAGTTTAAGTTCCTTAATTGTACTGCTGAGCTACCACAGTTTCAGGAGACTGTTCAGAACAATTGGACCTTAAGAATGGGTGGGCAACCTCAATATGTGTTATGGAATAAATTGATGAGAATGAGGCCAGAACTCAGAAGAATTGCACACACAGTTACTGAGGGTGTTAGGCAGATAAAGCTGGCTAGATCATACCTGGAGTAGGCTGAAGATAATCTGGAAACAGATAGGTTTAATCCTACTAAGATTGAAGAGGTTCAGAAATGGACTAAGCAGGTCATACAAAGCACTGATCTAGAAGAGCAGATATTGAGGCAAAAATCAAAAATCACTTGGCTTCATTTGGGGGATGGAAACAACTCATATTTCCATGCCATTGTGAAAGGAAAAAATAAACAGGTGGGTATTAACCAGCTAGAAGATAGTAGTGGTAAGATACTCACTGAACATACTGAGATTGAATCTGAAGTTGTGAAATTTTACAAGGAGCTTGTTGGAACCTCCGCCACAAGTATGAGACATGTTGACATTGAGGTATTAAGACAAGGTAGCCAAGTCCCTGAGGAGGATAAACAGGAGTTAATCAAACCTGTTACTGATAAGGAGATTTGGGAAGCATTGCAAGGAATTGGTGACAATAAGGCCCCTGGTGGAGATGGATACACTGCTAAATTCTTCAAAGCCACTTGGAACATTACTAAGCATGATGTATGCTCTGCTGTTAGGGATTTCTTTGAAAGAAAGAGACTCCACCCTGCATTTAATTGTGCATTAGTTACTTTGATCCCCAAAACACCTGATGCCAAAACTATGAAGAACTTGAGACCCATAGCTTGTTGCACAACTGTGTATAAGCTTATATCCAAGATCCTGACTGGAAGGCTCAGCAAGTGCATAGGTAAAGTTGTCCATGATTGTCAATCTGCTTTTATACCTGGAAAAGTCATACATGATAACATAATCCTGGCCCATGAATTATTGAGAGGATATAGTAGGAAACACATCTCCCCTAGATGTGCAATTCAGATGGATATCCAAAAGGCATATGACACTGTAGAGTGGCAAGCCTTGGAGGATATTATGAGGGAATTGAGCTTTCCAACCTTATTTGTGGACTGGGTTCTAGTGTGTGTGAAAACTGTGTCATATAGATATGTCATCAATGGACAACCTAGCCCTAGTATCCAAGCAAAGAGAGGTCTGAGGCAAGGAGACCCCATCTCTCTTCTCCTATTTGTGCTAATTATGGAGTACTTACATAGGAGATTTCAGAAATTACAAAGTATGCCTGCTTTCAAATTTCACCCTAAATGCAAAAAAATTAGGTATTGTCAACATTTGTTTTGCTGATGATTTGGTGTTGTTCTCTAGGGGAGACACCAATTCTGTTCAGACTATGATGCAAGCATTTCAATAATTCTCTGAGGCAACAGGTTTGTATGCTAGTCCTATGAAGTGCAAAGTGTATTGTGGTGGTATGCAGCCTTTGGCTCAGCAACAGGTACTGCAAATAACTGGGTTCACTGCTGGGAGTATACCATTCAGATACCTTGGAGTGCCTTTATCTAGCAGAAAGCTGACAATACATCACTGCAGACCCTTGATTGACAAGATCCTGGCCAAGATTCAGCACTGGACTGCTAGACTCCTAAGCTATGCAGGCAGGTATCAATTGATCAAGAGTGTCCTCTTCGGTATAACCTCTTATTGGATGAATGTGTTTCCCATGCCTAAAGGTGTGGTCAAACATATTGAGACAATTTGCAGGAACTTTTTATGGAAAGGCAAACATGACTCCACTAGTAAGGCTCTTGTAGCATGGGATTTGGTGTGTAATTCTAGAAGTGCAGGAGGACTAAATATTACCTCCTTGATAGAGTGGAATGTGGCCACTATGGGAAAGCTTTTCTGGAATATTCAGGCAAAGGCAGACAAATTGTGGGTGAAATGGATCAATTCATATTATATAAAGCAAAAGAGTGCGATGGATTGGCAGAGCAAAAACTGCTCTTGGATTCTGGCCAGTGTGTTCAAATGCAGGGACAGGATCAAACAGACTAAGGCTTGGGACTCTGCTATGACCATTGGTAGATATAAAACTGTTGAAGTCTACAAAGAGCTGCGTGGAGATAGAGAGCAAGTTACTTGGAAGTATGTGTTACACAGGAATTTTGCCAAACCTCGAGCCAAGTTCATCTTATGGCTGAGCCTACATAACCGATTGAGTACCAAGGACAGGCTGTTGAAACATGGAAGCAATATTGATGCTGGCTGTATTTTTTGCAGGGATATAGAAACTATTCACCATTTGTTTTTTGAATGTCAGTTTACCAAACTGATATGGCGCACAGTCCTTCACCATATTGGATACAATAGAGACCCTAGAGGCTGGACACAAGAGATGTTGTGGCTGAATAGTGAAACTAGAAGAAAAGGGTGGCATCGAGACTTATTGAAGATTGCCATAGCAGAGTGTGTGTATGGCATTTGGCGGCATCGTAATGCTATAATCTTCAGCCAGCTCCCAGTGGAACCTCTTATTTGGAAGACAATTGTTCACGATGTTTTTATTAGGGGTAGTTTCCAAAAGCCTATTAGAAGTCATTTAAATTTGGAAACCTTGAGTGTCTCTCTTTAATGGGATGATTGGTCTTTTGGATGCATAATGCATCACCTGGATCCTTCGGATCGGTTGTAATTCATTGTTTTTGGTAATAAAATATCTCTTTATTCCAAAAAAAAAATAAAACTTTGGCCTAATAAATGATTTTAAGTGTATGTTTGGTTTAGATTTGGAAGAGTTAAAATCAATTATAGAGGTATAAAATTGATTTTGAAATGATTTTGCGGTGTATGGTTCTTCTAAAATAGAATTGATATTGCCTCCGAAATTGATTCTACTTGAAACTAAAATTTGTAGTTTTTGAGTTTAAACATTATTTTTACATTGAAATTTGTTGTTCAACTCACTTTAACCAGAATTAGCAGGGCCGGTCCTGGCTTTTTTGAGGCCCAGGGCAAAAACTAAAAATATTTTTTTTAAAAAAAAATTATCTATTTAAATTGTAAATCATATCAACAAAATCAAAGTTGATTATTTATCCGTATAATTAACATAAAAATTGTCATATTATAATTAATATTCGGATTATAGCAGGGTCCTCTCAAAAAAATTGAAAGCTATGTTCTAATTTTAAAAGTTGGTGTTTAATAATATATATTTATTAATTTAATTCTTGTTCAAAAATCTTTTAAAACTATTAATTTAATTATATATATTTAATTTAATTATATATATATAATCATAATAATGTAGTTAAAAATTATATTGATATTAAAAATAATACTAATATTA
This sequence comes from Vicia villosa, assembly GCF_029867415.1. Taxonomy (NCBI): domain Eukaryota; kingdom Viridiplantae; phylum Streptophyta; class Magnoliopsida; order Fabales; family Fabaceae; genus Vicia; species Vicia villosa. The sequence continues at coordinate 65,610,346 of NC_081180.1, forward strand.
ATAAAATTATAAGTAACATGCTTTGATTAACACACAACACTTGATTTAAATAACGTAAACATGCCTCTCCCAAGATTCAAACACACGACCTACTCGCAAATCTAGGCGTAGACAACCGCAGCACTGTAATTATATTATGATATAATATTGCAATATAACGTATATATAAATAATTTACTTATATTTTTTTAAACCCAAATCCAAAAAATATGAGGCCCCCATTTTTTATGAGGTCCTGGGCTATGGGCCTGCTTGCCCTGGTCCAGGGCCGGCCCTGAGAATCAGTTCTACAAAATCAATTCACTCAAAATCAATTATGGTCATCTCAGAACCAAACACACACTAAATTCAAAAAATAGAAATTATTTTCATTTGCAAATCATTTCTCTCCCTATAATCAAAACTCATCCACACCATAATTCAAAATCCCATGCTCTTCCCTCTAATCAATAGCATAATCCTTCAATTAAACTTCACATTCAATAAATACTTTAATTCGAACCCTAATTTATCATATAAAAAATGACAAATCGAAAAACAAAGAGAGAGATTACCTTCGAATCTTGTTACCCTGTCCAACCTGGTACATCTCCCAAGAGAAGTATAAATTTTTATTTAAAAATATATATCAATTTTTAAAAAAATTTAAATATTAATTGTTTTAAATTAGAAAAACAAAAATAATATACTCTCAAGGGAGTCGAACCCGCATGCTAGACATTGCAGACACAATGTTCCTTCCACTTAGCTATCAAAGCTGAATTAATATAGGCAGAAATACTATATAACATGACTGGTAACATAATAATATTTGTAAGAACAATTTCAAATTAGCAGTAATAATCAGTAGCGATAGAGTTCAAACACTGCAAATAACCTATGCTCTAAGTTCTGGGTTGAGGTTATCTTTCTCAATTGCATATTAAAATAAAGGTTGTAGAATATTCATGCTTCATATACACGTGTTTAAGCTCTTGCAAAATCAAAGTTGTAGAATATTCACGCTTCATATAAACGTGTCTAAGCTCTTGCAAAATTAAAGTTGTAGACTATTCAAGCTTCATGGCCCGTGCTTGTTTTCTATATATCTTTTTCATCAAGTTAGTTTCGTCCAACATTCACATGAAGATATATAGGATGACACTCACATAAAGGTTGGATAAAATTAATGCCTCGTGCTATGGTTTCCTATATATTGTTACTATATTTTAATTTGTTTCTCACAAGTCTAAGTGGAAACCAACTAGCTTATGCACTTCCATGATGACCCCTCTTAATCAATTTTTAACTACAAATAAGTTTACATTTTAATATATTGCATTAGATGAGTACCATGCTTTAGTTGAACCTAAATTAAGCATACAATTTTGGACTAAACATTTTGAAAAATTCAGTTTATACTTGTTATGTTACTGGTCTTGTAATGTTATAACACTTCCATGCAATCAATGTGAGGGGAATCTGTGTGGACAACACTGGAAGTTAGTTACTATTAGAAATGATGTTTAGACCCATATTTAACTATAGTTTGATGTTTGTTAGAAAAACAAAGTTTATGTTTTTTCAATGCAACTGAGAAAGATAACCTCAACCCAGAACTTAGAGCATTGGTTATTTGTAGTCTTTGAACTGTATCACTGTCGATTTGGAATTGTTGTTACCGATATTATTATGTTCACACTAATGTTATATACTACTAATGCAAAAATACATTAACTAATGCGTAGTGTCTAAGTGGTTTGAAGATATAGGAGGCGCTCTAAAATTCTTATTGATGAAATTTTTGTATTTCTAATTTAAAACAAATAATATTTGAATTTCTTTCAAAAAGTGATATATATTTAAAAATAAAAAAGTATTTGGAATTATTTATTGTATATGTGGCAGTGATACATCATCATTTTGACTGCCATGTCATTAAAATTTGATCATTAATTAGAAGGGGACTAAAATTCAAGAAAAACTAAAATTTAGGGACCAAAAATCAAGACATTAAAATAGAGGGATCAAAACTCAAAAAAAGTATAAATAGAGGGACCAAAATTGCAATTAAGTCTTTATTATATTATTTTGTTTGAAGTAAACTTAATGTTTATTTTTTCAACAATGTTTTTTTCCTCCTTTCAATATAAATACTTATTATTACAAACATTTTCAAGGATCAATTAAATATGATTTTATTTTAGTTTAAATGTAGTGCACTGACAGTATAAACTAACTTTACACATACATCCAATTAAAATCCTTACACTTGTCATCAGGGACGGATTCAGACATTACATAATGGTGTGGCTAAACATAAAAGAAATATGAAATAGTCTTCTATTTCTTGAAATTGAGTTTAAATAATTTTATAATTGAATTAATCTTTTATTTAAACTTTATCAATTTTTCTATAATTTTAAATAGCTTCAAAATCATATAATTTAATTATTAAAATTTTATAAGTTTAATTATTTAAAGTGCATTAATTTATCTATAGTTTAAAATTTTCAAACAATTTGACCCTCTTCTCAATTCTTTGACTGAAATATAATAACTAATTTTTTGAATGAGATAAATTAAGTGGCCAAAATTGTAATTAAATTTAGATGATTTAACTATTAAAATAAGTGTAGTAATTTAATTATTTATTTGTAACTTAAATAATTTCGAAGTCATATAAAATACAATTATTAAACTAGGATAAGTTTAACAATATAATTATTTAATTCATCTATAATTTAAATAATTTTAAAATTAATAACATTATTGGAAAGATATTGATGGTATTTTTCAATATAACTTTATAATAGTTAAATTATATATAATTTTAAAGTTATTTAAAATTATAGATAAATTAATAAAGTTTAAATAATTAAACCTTTAAACTGATAGTACTTTAAGGTCTAGTCAAAGATATTTTATTTTAAAATGTTCACTTAAAATATATTACATACAAAGTTATGTAGTGATATAAATTAAATGGTAGGAAATTAAGAGTTAAACTAAAAATATATTTAACATGAAATATTAATCTCAAATATTATTATCAAAAGAAAATTGATAATGGTGTGTTTATGGTTTTAAATAAAGATGATTTGGATTATAAATAGTTTTAATTTTTATTTAAAGTTTTTCCTTCAATCTAATAATCATTCTGTTGGTTATTAATGTGTTGCAATTAAGGAGAGTTAGCTGTCAATCCGTGTTGAGTGATACTACAAACAAATAAGCTGCAATGCCAAGGTGGTGGTATATAAAAACAAATAGGTGAATTCTGTACTTACATCCGCGATCCGCCCATGCTTGTCATGTCATATTAGATTTTTTAAATTAAATTTGTATTTTAATTAGATACATGGTTGTGATTGGTTGACAGTGTAAAGATATTTTACACTATGAGTGCATATTCATTTTTTTAATAATATAAGTAATAAAAATTTGATCATTCAAAAATTGACGATACAATTAAAAATAAATTTTTGATAAATATTTAAGTTAGACGAACACCTTCTTAATTTTGCGATTGTTAAAACACAAGTATACAATTTGCTCGTTCTCTTTTTTTTTAATATGTGTGGTATCCAACTCGCTCGTTCTAATTTAATCAAATTTTAAATTTTTTTCTCAATTAGATCAAATTAATTTTTTTTTTACAAAAAAAATCTCTTGGATGTATGTCCTAGTGGATTCTGAGTATTTGGACATGTGCCGTATAGCTAGCCGTTCAAATATTCGTATTCCATTTCGAATATTTGGATACGAGCCGTATAGCTCTCTGTTCAAATATTTGTATTTCGTTTTGAGTATTTGAATACGAGCCATATAGCTTGTCGTTCAAATATTCATATTTTGTTCAAAATACGGTAAATAAACGAACGTAGTTCATTCTTTCGCATATGAAAGAGGACCTCTTGGACATATATCCCTGTGGGTCCTCGAGTATTTGGATACAAGTCGTATAGCTAGTCGTTTAAATACTTATGTTTCATCGGGGAATTGTGACTAAATTCGTTTGATACATCTTTCAATAAATAGACGAGTCGTATAACAAGAAGAAACTTAAACACTTTAAAGTTAATACTTTCCAAAATTAACTAAATTGTTCACGTTGGATACAACGGATGCCGTGGGGTGATAATACCTTCCCCGCGCATAACCGACTTCTGAACCTAAATTTGGTTGCAACGGCCATGTTTTTGTTTTTCATGAGTTTTATCGATATTTTCCATTTCTTTTTGGAATAAATAAAATTTCGATGACGACTCTGTTGTTTTTGAGCATTTAGACGTTCGAGTATTTTTCAAGTCGCGACACACACACAAGAGTAATATTGTTTCACCAAAATGGTTAGTTCAGTTCTCATAGTTTATGAGATTTTTAACTGATATTTGAAATATCTTTCCTTTAGAGTATGATTTTTATGAATATGTATGCTCTTAGCCTTACCAGGCTTACAACACTGAATGATTTAGCTCTCTTTAAACTTACAATATTTTCTACTTAAAAGATATTTTGTTGTTATCAAAGATAAATTCCGTATGATAATGACAAATTTAGTAAGAGATCTTTGGTAATGTGTATTGATGATTTAAAATGACATAAGTGATATAGGAAGTTATTTTGATGCTTGGTAATTCTTTTTGCTTCTTTCGCTTTTGATATCAAAAGCCACCCCTTGAAATGAAATGAATGTCCAATTTATAGGTGAATATTGGAGTGAGCCAAAGATTGTCCATGAAAGACACCCTTAATCATAGATTTTCCATTTGAACAATTTAGATTCTCAGAAGCAGTGTTTTAAAAATCGGACCGAATCGGTTGGTCGGATCGGTTGAAGCAGGAATCAGACAGGTAATCGGTTTGGTTCAATAGTTGGATCGGAAATGTCATTGAACTGATGTGAACCGGTCAAAACCAGTTTAAACCGCTAAAACTGGGAAAACCGGCGATTTTTCAGAACCGGCGGTTTAAATGCATTTATTTTATTTTATTTTTATTTTAAAAAATTAAAACGACGTCGTTTTAATTATTTTTAATGAAAAATTAAAATAAAAAATAAAAGAAATAAAATTAAAATAAAATAAAAAAATTGGTAGATGCAGTTGATTTTGTTACCGATGATTGATATTGAAGATGAAGGTCCCAATATTTAAACAATTTTTCCTTTCTTAAATTAAATTTAGTAAACAATGAAATTATTTTGTTATGAATTATTCAATTAGATTATGTTGCAATTAAACTTTGTTTGCAATTATACCTTATAATTTTGTACTATTTTATTATGTGTGATACTTATGTTTAAAATTTGAATTTAAATTATGAACTTGAGAATTTATTTTTAATATGATATTTTCATAAAATTTTAAGTGCTAGTTATATTTTGTAGAGACTGAATCATCCGGTTCAACAAATTTTATACCTATATAATTTTGTTATAACGATCGGTCTATTCTACCGAGTTATCTGGTTTAACTCAGTTCAGACATGCGGTTCGACCAGTGACCCAGTAGTTTGACTAATAAACCAGTCACCCAATACCTTCACCGATTTGATGTGCAGTTTTTAAAACACGGCTCAGAACGGAGATATTTGCGTTGAAACTTGCTTTTGCAAAAGAACAACTAATATTATTCATATGTGTACTTCATGACATAAAGAGCGTAGTATTTTGTCACATCACTTAATAAAATAATGTTTCCTCACACTTGTATCCTCATGTCTGCTTGCATATCCTCACAACAATATTTAGATAACATTCAATATTTGATATAAAATAGTTTGTTAACTTCAAAATAATTTAGGGTATGTTTCAACAATTATTTCCAAAAAAGTTTGGGAGAAATATTTCTTCTTGCTTCTGTGAGGAAAAATCATTTGAGATGTAGGATGGATCTTAGGAGTTGGGAGAAATAGTGATGATGATGAAGACTACTAGAATAGTACTCAAGAACACCAAAGAGCACAATAAAATAAAAAGAATATAGAGAAAATAAATGAAAAGAGGATTTTGAGATGAGATGAGAAGAGAAGAAGAGAAAACGATTTACCTCTTTTTAGACTGGTTTTAATCGATTAAATGGCCGTTAAATCGATTAAGACAATTTATGATAATTGATTCTGAATTGATTAATTGATGCAGTGTGCAACTTTAGGGTTTTAATTGATTAGTTTCCTAGGCCTAATTGATTACTTGGTGCAAAATTTTAATTTCAAATGGATTAATCAATTAACCCTTTAAGTTTAATTGATTAATTTCAAAGGGATTAATCGATTAACCCTTTAAGTGGCTCACATTCTCAACGAATTACATATTTCCTTCATTCAACCCTAGATTTTAAAGGACTGGATTCAAGCATATTTAATATAGTATTAGAGTTTTGTTGGAGTTTTTTTTGGATATATATATATATATATATATATATATATATATATATATATTTGTGTGTGTGAGGGAAACCTTACACTTTGATCTAGATTTTGAGAGGTGAGATTCAAACATATTTAACATGGTATCAAAGTCTGATTAATGACCTCAATATGGACGTTTTTTTCCAGACTCATGCTTGACGTAAGGGTGAGTGTTGAATATGTGTTGTTAGAGTTTGTTTGAAGTCCCACATTTCTAGGTTTCTCGGGATGTTGAATAAATAAATGTATGAGGGAAAACCTACCTTTAAGCTAACTTTTGAGGAATGAGATTCAAACATATTTAACATGGTATCAAAGTCGGGTTAAGGACTGCAATGTGGGAATTTGAATCAGGCACATGCTAGGCGTGAGGGTGGGAATTAAAAATGTTTTGTTAGAGTTTGTTTGAGGTTCCACATTGATCAAGTTTCCGAGTTGTTAAATGTACAAATATGTGAGGGCAACCTCAACCTTTGAGCTAGGTTTTGAGGGATGAGATCCTAGCATATTTAACATGATATGAGAGTCGGATTAAGGACTACAATATGGGCATTTGATCTAGACCCATGCTACACGTGGGGTAGGTGTTGAAGTTGTATTTGCGTTGTTGGAGTTTTTTTGTTGTCTCACATTGCTTAAATTTCCAAGTTATTGAATGTATAAATGAGTATGGACAATCTTACCCTTGACTTACCTTTAAAGGAATGGGATCCAAATATATTTAACGGAAAAAACACTGTTAAGAAAGTTTTGACTTGGTGAATGAAGTTGGCTTATAAAACTTTCTAGGCATATTTAGTCCCCAAGTCCCTTAACTTAATTTAATGTTTTGCTTTAGTCTCTTAACTAAGAAACGTTACAAGTTAGTCCCTAAATTGCACTTCCGTTACTCTATTTGGCCCCTTCTGTCAAATTTTGGCAAAAAAAAAAGTTAAGTTATGGTGACGTGAATGTACTACAAGGCTCAAGATCCAAATGTGATTCAACATTTATAGTATAAAGTAGGGTTGTCACTTAAGTTTCTTAGATAAACGTTAAATGATTGGTTCAGTTTTGAGAGAATCATATATCCAAACCGATTAAAATTAAATGAATTGGTTTGGATTAGATTTGCAAATTTTTGCGATAAAGTCCAAACCGAACCGAACCGAGAAAAACAGGTTGGTTTGGATTGATTAGATAGATTAAAAAATGCAAAAAAAATTGAAAAATATAATTTATTTACGGAAATTAATTTTTCACAATAATATAAAAAAATAGTATTAATAGTGTTCAATTGTAAATATTAGACTAACAATTTTCCCTAACAGATTCAAAAATATCTAACATAAAAACTTTTGAATATATAACTAGTCACTTGAGTAGTATGATAATGAATGTGTTTCATAACTCTATGCTCAATTACCACATTACAGTAACAATTTTCTAATAACAAATTAAAATAGCATAATTTGTCCACATACGACATTTCACTATTTCTTTTTGAAGTTGAATACTTGGTAGTAATTTTCATGATAATTAATTATGGTTGGTTTGAGTTGAATGTATCTGAATCCATGTACACCCCTATTTACCATAACACATAAAACATGTTACCAGGAGCAAATACATGCATGGCAATAAGGGGAAATAGTTGTTGTTTAATATATTTATCTCCATAAAAATAGTTGTTGTTTAGACAAATCAAAATTTTAAAAAAATAAGTGTCAAGAGTTATGAAATAGATAAGATAAAATAAATGAATAATTTTAGTTTTAATCATTTAAAAAAAATTATAACCACACATTATAATACAAAATGTATCATAATTTTTGAAAAAACAAATCTTATACTTTGGCAAATTTTTTCTACAAAACTGGATATTTATAATTTTCTTAAGAAACACAAACACTTCTAGAAGTAGATGTGTAATGGTGTCCGATATATAACGATTTTTGAAATTTGTATAATACCCCGTACGAAACAAGTTAGAAAATTCAAACATGTGTTAAAAAAGTTAAACAAGTGTCCTCATTAAAATATATTTTTTTTCTTCAACACTATTTGAATTGGTGTTCGACAATCGCAATATTATTAATATCACACATATTTGAATACACATATTTCAAAGGAAAAATATCACACATATTTCAAAGGATTAAACTTGAGGCAATATTATTAATAAATACTAAATACATTAATTTTGATTAAAATGTTTTTAATTAATAAAGTACTAAAAACATTAATTTTGATTAAAATATTTTTAAATCTTAATATTAAATTATTAAATAAAGGTCAAGTATAAAGAGGTGTTGATGTCCTATATTTTTTATATTATTGATGTTAGAGTGTATGTTTTGTATCGTGTCAATGTACGTGCTTCGTAATAATTTTATAAAATTTAAAGTATATCTATTTTTATAAATATATTATAGATCATTTTTTGCCTCCATTATCAAATATTTCTGCATCTGCCAATGCATGTTACTACAATACACCTATAATGAGCTGAGAGTCATAGATAAAATACAAATTTAAAAAATAAAACACAAAATTTGCAATATAATCTACAAGTAACTTCCATGAGTAATGAATTAATTTTATATTTTTGTCTATCTCTATTTCAAAAATAAGCTACTTTAATGCCAAAGTACATACTCCATACAAAAAGAACTACTATAAACAACAATTAATGAATAAAATCAATTTGTATTAAATTGCATTTTGCAAATGTGAATCTCAAACACTCCAAAGTTCTCAACATTGCTCCAAAACTAACACATTGATTGCCCATTTTCTATAACAAGACACCACACTTCATATCAACACATCCCCCCAAAAGAATCAACACATGATTGAGCTATACATATGTCCAATAATTGTTGCCTCATGTTTCTAGCGACGACCCATCTCCTTACTAGTGATCTCGCCGCTATCGGCAAATTCTTGACTTGACATTATTGCTTGTCTAAACTTCATCATATCTGCATTGTATTGCATTGTATCATATTCTGAGCCTGAAGAAGTATAAGCACTGCTATGGCCTGAGGCTTTTATCATCCCTTCCTTCAAATCCTCTAGTGACACATCTCCTTCTAATGCTCTTACTATCTGCACATGATTAAGTTTTTCAATCAATGTCAAAACATGAATATACATGAACAATATGAGGATTTGCTTGGTCACATTATCTCAAATTTACCTGGCTCATTTTGGAACGCTTCTTAGCCGAATGACGAATGCTACTAGAAGCACAAGCTGCCAGTCTTATCATTTCTTGATTGTTGTAGTTTCCTTCCAAAAATGGATCCACCAACTCTGCGAAGTTTCCATCCTCTTCCAATGCTTGACTCAAGAGTGGTCGAGCCTATTCAGTACACGGTTTTACATTAATCAATGACAAAGCTTAATTATATATAATGAATAATGATGTATATATAATGTTATAGTGCTAACCCAGTCGACTAAACTTTCGTCCATGGCATTGCTTAAATCCAAAGGTCTCTTCCCGGTTAAGAGTTCTAGTAGCATGACGCCAAATGAGAAAACATCAGATTTCTCTGTCAGTTTTCCACTAGATGCATATTCTGGTGCCATATACCTATCCCAACATAAAAATTTACGATATCAATATAAATTTTATCAGTGTCATTGTCATTATTACTATATAGTTCTTGTTGTTGGTATTCAAATCATGGAATAGAAAATTACCCGAATGTTCCCATAACACGAGTTGAGACGTGAGTATTAGTATCGGTAGTCAACTTAGCCAATCCAAAATCAGCCACCTGTTTAAGATGCATAATTTGTAAAATCAATCTTCGGCAAGAAAATGGATTGGTAACATATGTGATAGCAACATCGTAAATGTGAGAAACCTTGGCTTCGAAGCTATCATCAATTAGAACATTAGAAGCCTTAATATCACGATGGATAATGCGAGGACTACCTGAATATAGCAAATTAATATATAAATCAAATATGATAAAGATAATGAGAGAATACAAGTTTAAAAAATGGATTGTATATAAAATGTATCTGAATCTCACAATCTTCATGAAGGTAAGCAAGCCCTCTAGCAGATCCTAGTGCGATTTTCATTCTAGTAGGCCAATCCATAGTAGGCACACCTTTTCCTGTAATCAAATATATAAGATATCGAAATCGTTATTAGTTCCATAAGTGCCCGTATATATCTATCTTTTATCCTTGTTGAACACAAATCTCAAAAGCAAAACCATATACACATACCATGAAGGTGATGTTCCAAAGTTTGATTTGGAACAAATTCATAGACCAACATTCTTTGTCCACCACAAACACAATATCCAACAAGCGAAACAAGATGACGATGATGAACACGACTAATAATATCAATCTCAGCTTGGAACTCACGCTCGCCTTGTCCACTGCCCGATTTCAAACTTTTGACAGCAATTTCCTTTCCATTAGGCAATATTCCCTTATGAACATAACCAAAACCACCCTGTCCTATAATATTCTCATTAGCAAAACCTTTAGTAGCCGACGCCAATTCTTCATAACTGAATGTACCACCCTTGAGAGTAAGCGATAAGCCTGGAGAAGGAGGAGGCAAAGCGCCCGGCGGAGCCATTCCATACGAATAGTTTCCACTCATTTCGCCGCTATTCATCATAGGATGTGGTGCACCCCAAACTCCACTTCCATTTGGTGTATGTTGAACTCTAACTACATGTTCCATTCCATGTGGAACTGGACCTGGACCTGGACCTCCTTGCCAATTTGGATGAGGATGTGGTCCACTGTGGTAGTAATTACTCCCTGTACAAGTTATTTTAGAGCCCCAAAATAACTATATATCAATCAATTATTTAATTTTCTAAGTAGCTCTTTGTGTGAAACATAATTAAAAAATAGAACACAATCATTTTAACCAGCATAACATACTTACATTGCGATGAATGATCTTGCTCTGAAGTACGAAATAAGTAGTCTAAGAATCAAGAATCAGTCTTCATTCTTCCAATTGTTCTTCAAACAAATTATTCTAAACATGATATAAGTATGCATAATGCCAAGCATGATGATCATAATGTTTTTTAGGCTCTTTAGCATGAATAGAGACTAGTTTTATATGACATGCATTTCCTAAGAAAATATCTATCACATTGGAGATATAATTGCATAAATTAACCTTAGAACATGCTTGAAAACATTTTTCGTTTTTTTTTATCATAAGATGATGAATGTCATTCTGTATAAACTCTACCCAAATCTTATAGGGGATTTGGATTTTTCTCTATACACTTTGTCATGTATAAATGTAGTAAGCTAATTAAGTCGTCATGGCTAATACTTATACCACCTAATTTTCTATTATTCATTTTTATGGTATTAATCTATAATTTCCGAAAGAAGGAGTTTTAGTAACTCGGTTTTTGGCTTAGATGTAAGTAAAATACGATCAGTGGTTGTTTTAGTTATAATTAGAACTATAGTTTTATGAATAATCCCACTTAAACTAAAGTTGATTAACTATTTGAGTTGAAGTACTTGGTTCTATCAAATTATTAATTGTTATAATTTACTACTAAGTTATGATATGATACAAAACTAAAAAAAAGTAATAAAACTAAGACAAATTATTCACCTCTTGCAAGGGAAGGATCTCCATGTGGACCAGGACCATAATAGTAATTTTGTTTTCTCCTCTTCTTCCTACAACAAACGAAACACACGGCAACAAAGAGAAGAACGAATAATGCAGATCCAATAGCAGCTCCAACTATAACGGAACTGTCGTCACCCTTATTGTTACCGCGGTTAGAAGATTTGTCATTCGACGAACCTCCCTTGGATGATGATGATTGGTTTCCATTTCCAGAAGGCGATGATTTTTGCGCTGACCGTGAAGATGATCCATCAGCATCATCAGGAGTGGCATTATCAGGTGTGGCATCATCAGGGGAAGAGTTGTGTGACATTGTAATTTCCTTGTGTCTTGTGTTGTGTTCCGGCAAATAAGGTTGTTGATTTTTTCGTTGAATCACCACAATGCCGGAAACACAACGTTAATTTACCCTATTGTGTACCTTTTCTTCTTACAATGTTTGAGAACCCTAACCTAGCAATAACAATAACAATAATAATAATTAAATTAAGTAATCAAGATCATGTTAATTAGATTTTTATATGTAGATAAAAAAATATATCAATGCATGTTATGTTATGATAAAAGAAAAATGGAGAGAAGAATTGGTATGAACCTGGAAAAAGGTGGAGAGGGTTCTCAAAAGAAAGAAAAGGAAGAAACAAGAAATTTTATCACATGCAAACACGAAAAGGATATGATCTTTGTGTTTGTTGTGTTCCGTCAATGGTCTCCTACAAAGGAGGACCTCTTGCTTTGTTTAACTCAATTATAGGTTTTACCATTTTCTGGTTGGTGTTTAATTCATCATCAAAATTCTACACATGTAATTTTAATTAAGGATATTGATGGATCTATCTAATACATAACAAATGTTAACTTGAAATAGCGTAAAACTCCATTTTTTCCAAATAGAATACAACACATTTAAAGAAAACAATTAATACAGCTTTGTTAAATTTTAAAGGCTTTATAGTATTTTTTTAAAATTAATTTTTATGGTATTTTCCCTCTCATTCCCACTAGTGATACATTATAAATAATCAATTTTATATTTATTTTTTGGTAGAAAGTAATTCCACTCCGTTCACATTTCACCGTCAAAACTTGCATTATATATGGAACGTTATATATTTCACCGTCAAAACTTGCATTGTATATGGAACGTTATATATGGAACGTATCAAATGAGAGCATTTTATAATGAGATATGAGAGGAATAAATATCAATCATTGGATTCATCAAGAGAGAATGTTAATGCATTAATGTTGGTATAAATTTCTCTCTCTTGATGAATCTAATGGTTGATATTTATTCCTCTCATCTCTCATTATAAAATGCTCTCACTTGATATACTCCATATATATATATATATATATATATATATATATACACGCTCGTGTTTCCGTAGATGCATCTCCGAAAACACCTTTTTTTATTTTAACGTTGTTTTGTTCCATAGATGCATATACGAAACTAAACAAAACTCAGAAAACTAGAACAACAACATTTGTAACGATAAAACATCCATTCATTGATTAAAATCAACATTGATTAAAAGATACATCGAAATTTCCAACAAAAAATTAAGAAAACTAAGAGATATAAGAAATTACAACAGTTAAAACAATGTCATTTGATCCATGCATAATTAGAATGGAATCAACGTCGCCTTCCACTTCATCCCACCAACATTCATTTTCTCAAGTCTCAGGCGAGGTCCTTGTTCTAAGCCTCTGGATCCTTCTGATGACTTCGCCGGGTTTGTACTCCCCCCTCTAAAAAAGACACCAGAGTCCTATTGAGTTGGTCGAAGGAATGGATGTTCCAAAATTTAACCGGCATGGGGGGTTTGATGGAAGAGAAAATAACATGCTCATCCCTTATGCGATAAACCGGTTCAAGATCGGGACGCTTGGATGATATTCTCTACCATGAACAAGGCCTTATGTGAGCCATTTTTGTGTTTGTGTTTGTGTGTAATAATGCAACCCTAGAAACCCCAAATTTATAGAAGCCACTGGTGATTATGGACTGCACAATTTTTGTCACAGAACATTCCGTAGATATATCCACGGATGGGTCATAGATTTTTCCATTTCGTAGATGAATCTACGGTAAAGACACATAATTTTCAATATCAGACCCTTCCGTAGATACATCTACGAAAGTTTCCCTGTTAGTTTTTTTAGCAAAACTGAATTCAGTAGCAGCTTAAAGCACAAAAACATAAACACTTTGAAACACATAATATAGAGTGCATATATTACACTTTGAAATTAGATAAATACATCGAAAGAACTGTCGCCGGCTAAATCTATTAGAGGTTCTAATCTTGACTTTTCGACATTTGATTCCTTTTCGATGTTGTTCAACCTTTCGAAATCGTGCATCCTATCCACAAAACGATCCGGCTACGTATCGGCAGCATTTGTATGATGAAGTGCCCATTCCAGTGACGTAGGTGGTATGGAGCTTTCCAGTTTCAAGTAAACTCGCACAAAATGTTTTAATTTTACGAGCCATCCAACACACATAATACGATCATCAAAATTTGTAGGAGGTACGGAGTGGAAAAAAGTTTTTCAAAAAGCTATATCGTGTCAAGTCAATGCATACCATGTCATATGCGCCTGCAATAAGATGTCCCATTTCCGGGAATCTCATCCATTTTGAAATCGGTGCGTAAGCGCCCAACCAAGGAACAAGAGATTCGTTGATCGATTCAAATTTGGTTTCGTCTCCAAATACCCGCGTGTATGAGTCTTTATGGTTCATCAACTCTTTGATAAGTTCAAGACGGACAAGCTTATGGTCATCCTCTCCCTTACCAAGCAAAGCCCCGAAATCCACAATTACCGTCCCCAACCACATTGACGATCCGGTCGATGTATTTGTGCATAAAAACCGGCATCTTGTCGATGAATGGAATATTTGGAGCAATATGTACCTCTTTGATTGATGGAATTTTTTGAGCAATATGTACCTCTTCAATAGATGTAATTTTTGTGTCAATAGGTGTCAGAGTCGAAACTTTCAGAGCAATAGGTGTAGGAGACAGTTTTCTAATGCAAGCTCTTTTGTTTGAACTTTTTTTAGATTTAGGAGTAGGTGAGTCGAGAAAGAGTTTGTCGACGTGCTCACAATATGAAGGATATCGTGTAGTCGAGTTGTCATTCGTTGTAGGCTTCACTTTCTTCGGAGCATCTGTAGATGTTTTTGATTGGATGCATTTTATGGTAAAACATAATTCTGAGTTTGGATGTCTTGACTGATGTCATGACATGCATGTGTGGTTTTCTGCATGAGATGTGATTTTAGCTAATACATATTTTATTGGATATCAAGCTGAATGTTGTGACATCAGTATCTGACAGCATGGGCTGTTATGTTTTCTGTTATGTTTCCTACTTTATCTCAGGCTATATTTTAGGAAAATAACTATTATGTGCTGACTGTATATCAGTAAGAGACCAAGCCATGGGCTGATTTTTAACACCCTGATATGTGAAAATTAGGTTAACTTGGTTAACCCTAATTTATGTTCTTTAGGCCCAAGTCCCAGGATCTGCATAACAGAAGACTGTTAGTCCTACTTTCAGAAGCAGAGAATTGAAGTGAATAATATTGTTTGCTGCGATTTGTACAAAACAGGGTACAACAAAAAGATGTCCTATGGAATGTTGAGACATGTTCTGTGACAACATGTCTTATGAGATGTCATATGCAGAAACTCATGACATCGCGCCTGCTGAGCTGGAATATGAAGATTCAGTATGTACTCAAAAGATACAGAATATTATATGGAGTATTATGCAATCCTATGTGGCACAGGTTTAAAGGTCAAGAGAATCAAGTCAGAGTATTGAATATTATGCAGTTACTAATTATGGAGATAATTTAGGAAACTTATGATTGAAGACTTTTCTTTTAGCAGAAGTTTTCTGTTGATTTGTAACAGCAAATAAGGTTGTGATTGAAGGCCCAAGTCCAGTTGGGAATATGTTATAAAAAGTAAGCTTTGTAACCTAGTTTAAAGGGGAAGCCGGTTTTAGAAAGATGTAGTCTTTAGGGTTAGCCATATAAGTGAACCACCCGGATTGTGGGATGGTCACTAATTTGTGCCTCGAAGCCTGTAGGCAAGAGGTTTATTTTACTCACTCAGAAGCTGTGAAGCAATGAGTGAAGTTGTGTCCTTGGAAGAAGCTGCGAAGCAATTCCAAGTTTATTTGTGCCAAAGAGTTTTTTTTTGTGTTTGGAGTGATGCTCTCCAAACTGGTTTTGTATGCTGCAATGGTTTGCAGCAGGTTTAGGTACCACTAGGGAGTGAGCAAAGGTTCTCTTATCTTAGATGGGTTTCTAAGGTAAAGGTTTCATTGGGTAGTGATTAGGTAGCCAGAGGTTGTTTCCTGTAAACCAGAGGTTGTTTACATAAAATAATACTACTGATAGTGGAGTATTCTTCCTAGCTCGGTAGCCCTTAGATGTAGGTTGGTTGAACCAAACTGGATTAGCAATTCTGTTGTGTTTTTATTGCTTTCCTGCATTGTTATTTGTATTCCTACCTTGTCTATTTTTATAATGTCAGATCAGATGTCAAGACATTCTTATATGACATCTGAGTCTGTTGTAACCAGAATTTCAATTGGTATCAAAGCTGGAATCCTGTCTGTTTCTGGATGAGATCCATGGAGGAAACTTTCTAGTTGTGTACAAGGTATAAGATTGTTTGAACAAGGAGTGTTCACATTGTATGGTCCCTTAAAGTGGAGGATGGACCTATTTGTGGAAGACTAGACCAACCTGAACAGAGTTGTTGTACCTTCTTGATGAAAGAAGATAATGAAGCTGGAATAAAGAGAGTTAAATTCAAATACTTAATGCGCTAGTGAAGAATTTGAATTGAATTGTTGAACTTATATTTAGCACAGATAAGAAGGTTGTCAAAACCTTCATGCGGGAGTGAAGATATTGATAAGGTAACTTTTGTGCTTATGTGTTTCCATCTGGTCGAGATATTGGTTAGGTCTAATCTATTACTTGGTGAAGAAGCAAGCGTATTGTAGGGTTGATTTACTTTCAATCATTGGATGTCATGCTTACAATTGAATTATGGAGTAAGCATTATGTAAATTCTGTTGAAATATGGCTATATTTCGCTGCATAGCTTCTGATACAACCCTCAAAGTGCTAGAAGAATTCTAGGGTTATATTTTTATCAACAGAATATTTGGTAGATTTTTCAACTATATTAAAAGTGTCAAAAATACTTGAGTCCTTCTCAAGTCCACTCATAAAGACATTTATTAATAGAGTTTGTGATTATCAATTGATCAATGAGTCTCATATACATCTACAAGTTGTTTGAAGATCTTGAAGATTATCAAGGATAATGTGTTCCAAGGAGATGGAACTGATGTTCTATGGGATGCTAGAACATTATTACTACTGGTATGCAGCTACCAGTTGAAGAATAGATGTTTTGGGTGCTAAACGAATGTAGTGTGAGTACATATGTTTGGAACTTACTCCTGGTCTGGAAAAGGAGACGTTTGTTTTGTATTAGTTGATCAGGACACGATCAACAATGTTTTCTACTCCAGATGTCAGTTTATTTCTGACCTAAACTTATGGGAGTATGGAAGTTGAGCTCAATGCAAGTAAAAGGATTCATAAAAGTATTATCTACAATCCCTTTATGAGAAATCAAGATGAGCATATATCTGGTATATCCTTCTGATCAAAGGAATTAGATATGTGGAATTTTATTCATGACCATAGAACAGATTTTGTTTGGAGCTGAATACTGTGATCCAACCACAATGATTAATGGTCATGAGTATTGACTACCCAAAAATGTTATATTGGAAGGGTATTGTCTGAAGAATCAAGGGAGACAAATTGCTTTGAAGAATCTGCATATTTCTGTGTCATGCCATAAGTAAGTCTATTCCAGAAACCTAGTTGAGGGAATATCTTCTGTAGGTACAAACTATGGCATCCATCATCTCAAAATCAGAATGAAAGTCTGAAGAAAAGCTTATTCATATGTGGCTCATATTATCCATTGGTTATGTTGATTGTTTGGCTGTGAAGGTGGTGTTTATTGTGCTTCCTATGTCCCCCTAAGTGTTATTGATGAGATATTATGGATGTTACCCACAAAACCATATGGATGATGTCGTAGCAGATGTTGAAACATCATCTTAATGTCTTCAGTCATGGAATGTATGTGTTGTTGCCTGGAAGTAAGTGTAAGTGTGAAGAAGTAATCAGTCAGGATAATCTAGTGTGAGTAGATAGTTCTAACTGACCAACTGCTAGGTACTTTGATGGGAGACTAAGTACTTATTAGTATGTAACCTGAATACCAAACTGCATATACTCTATCGGGAGCTGAGTGTTTGTCTAAAGGATTCATGGTATATTGTGAACTGAATGTTAATATTAAAGTTCACTATGATCTTCACAAGTTGAGGATGTGTGGCAACATTATCTGGTGATTATTTGAAGAGCTGATTCAATTAAGGAGATGCATACAGCTGCTGTCAAATATCTTGATGGGATATGGATATCTGTGTGATAACTGTGTGGAAATATGAATCAAGAAGAGATAAAGTATGTGTTGTATAGAAGAGAATGTGCTACATGAAGATGTAACATCACAATTGTTGAAGACACCAGAGATTGAAGAAGGCAGATAAGGTTCAAACTTATCTTTTGAAAACGTACTCATGGTTAACTATGTGGTTTCTTCTATTACAAGTTACAAAGTGTGGCAATCTGAATCTTGTGTAGAAAGTAAACTAAGGATTCCTAATTTAGAAACCGTGGCAAATTCCAAATAAAGAATGCTTCAAGTATTATAAGGACCAACATCAAAGATGTCCTTAATTTGTATATCTCAGGGGGAGTATGGAGATCAACAAGGACAGTGTAATTCTGCTACTACTCATATGGAAAGTCTTTCAAAGACTAATCTTTTAAAGCCATAAGAACATTTTCAAACAAGAAGTTAGGACATAACTCAAGACATGCTTTATCCTTGGAAACCAACAGGGATAGTTCTTATTATTTTCATCTAAAACATGTATTAATGGTTTGTATCACTTGCTCTAACTTAATGCATGTTCCAACCAATGCACAAATTCACCTGATGCAGTTCTTATTAAAGTAACTTCTCTAAGAGTCTATGTATGTTATTTAAGTTGCTCAGGTTTCTAGAGTCTTTCTTTTCTTTTTCTTTTTCTCTTTTCTTGAGTCTTGTTTGAGTCTTTCGTGTCCTTCTTTCGGATATGGGTAAGTCTAGAGTCTATATAGGTTATGTTTGTCAACTTGTGTTAAACATAGGGAATAAGGATAGTGTTCAGACATTGTTAAGTCTGAGGTCCTTCTTTGCATTTGTTTTTGCAAAGATATTGAATAGGTCTAAGTCAGTCAGTCTTATTGTTTAAAGTCTTAAACACAAATTGTGTCTTGTGTCCTAAGTCATCCAATATAGAAGTATGTTGTCTCTATGGGTAGTCCAAGTAATTGAGTCTTGTTTAGAGTCTTGAACACTGATTGTCTTGTGTTCTGAGTCATCCAATATAGAGGTCTGGCTCTCTATGTCTGTAAATGGATGGTTCAAGTGAGTATGTCTATAAGTTGAGTCACCTCTTATGTTCAAGGAGAGGAAGTTGTGTATGTTGTGTTAATTCTCAGTTTGAGTGGGAGTGTCTTGTATTTTCTTCCTTATGTGCATCAGCTAATGTTAAGGGGGAGAAAGCTGATGAAAAAGTATACTACTATAGACAAGGGAGTTTGTTGTGGATTATACGGTCATGCCACTTACCTAACTTGAAGTAATAAGTGGTGTGGATGAATAAAGAGGGGTTAGCTAAGTGCCACATATATGTAGAAGAATAATGTCAAACAAGATGTCATACCTTGTGTGAGAAGGTAATCTTATCTGACCATGATGAATACTTGAGACAACTACTCTGTAACAAGGCTTGTCCACAAAACATGTTTGGTTTCGAAACCTCAAACACTCATACACTGTCTTTGTAAAAAAACATTGTAAAATCTTGATCTTCCATCCTTTTTTGTTGCACATGTTGGTTAGCCATTGAATTTCTTCCTTCCATTCTTTAGGATAGTGCACAATTTCCAACCAATTCAATATGTTCTCCAAATCACTTTAGTACCAGAATATTCAAAAAACAAGTGGTCCAAAGTTTCAATGTTCTTGCAGAAACTACACAAAATATTATCCAGTATCCCAAATCTATTTAGTCTAGCTTTAGTTGGCAAGCTCCCATGTCATGTTATCCATAAAGTGTGAATGGCTCTTGCTTTTGCAACATTGTCATACATTACTTTTCTCCAAGGCACATCTTGGCCTGGTCACTGAACAACTGATAAGCCCTTCCAGTACAGTACTTATTCTTATTTAGGATAGTATTCCAACCCTATAGATTAGTAACCTCATTTATGAAATTCAAAATATATTTGATAATCCAAGATGCAGAGTTCTTTATAGGAACATTCATGATATCCAAACCTTTGGAATATTAGATATCGATCCACCTAATCCAAAGGCTATCAACCTTGTTGTTCAGGTTCCACATGTTTTTTAACATCCTTGCCTTCTTCAAGCCCTGTAAAGCAATTATGTTGAGGCCACCCTTAGTTCTTGGAGAACACACATTCTTCCAAGACACATGAGATTTTATAGTGATAACCTTAATGCCTGACCACAAGAAGGACCTGCAAATTGCTTCAACCCTCTTGATAATTTGCTTAGGCATGCGTAAGCATTGTAGCCAGAAGTTACTAATGGCAAAAAGGACATTTTTCATTAGTTGAGTCCTTTCAGCCAAACTCAACAACCTAGAGCTCTAGTGCCTAATTCTACTCACAATTTTGTCAACCAAACCCATACAATTATTGACAGTAAGTTTCCTACTAGTTCGTGGGATCCCCAAATATCTAAAAGGGAAGAACCCCTCAACAAAAGTAGTGGCTCTAAGAATCTCTTGTTTGACCTAATTCTCAACATTACCAAAATAGGCTCTACATTTGTTAGGGTTAACATACAAACCTGTGGACTCATAATTTTTTTAAAGCTTGTAAAGCAAGGTTAATTGATCCAATATCTCCTCTAGTAAACACCAAAAGATTATCTGCAAAACTATAATTTATAATTCTTTGCTTTTCATATTTTGAATGAAAGTTAAAATTAGGGTTCTTACCAAGCTTTTGCAACATCCTTTACAAGTACTCCATAACTAGCACAAAGAAGAGGCGAGACATAGGATCACCTTTGTCTCAACCCCCTTTTAGCTTGCACATTATCAAAAATCACATCCAAGGAAGTGTATAACCAATTATGACCATATCCCACAAGTATGCATCACATCTAAGGACGAAACTTCCAATTTTATCCTTCCAATATTCAAACTTGTCTCCATCAAAGACCGGTGGTTTAGTAGAGTAGTGATCTTTATCATTGTTAATAGCTACCATTTTGTGTTTTAAAACTCGATCATTATCCAACACGATTAAGTGTTTGATATAAAATAATCAATACCCTAACCAAAGCTCTTATGCCAATTGAAGGTTCAAAGAAACATAAGAAAAGGGAGGGTTGAATAAGGTTTCAAGATTAAAACTTTTTTCCCACCCAAGAACACAAACATAAAAACTTATAACAAAATTGAAGACACAATATTTTTTTAATCTTGGTTCGTTGTTAACTAAGTATTTCTTCCTTTTCAAAATTGACAAATCCTTAGATTCTTATATGTCTATCACCATGTGATTAAATTTTGGAAGTACGGATCTCAATATTTTTGCAACTATCGACTTGGTTGTCATCACTTCATCGTATTTCTTGGTCTGATTTATCAACCTAGTCACCCTTGTGAAGAAATCATCTATGCTTTTATTTACTTCCATCTTAATCAACTCATACAACCTCTGGTGAGTTTATAAACTCACATTATTCACTTTCTCATCACCACCAAATGAATTTTCCAAGATATCCCATGCTTCCTTCGATGATTCAACATCTCTAACCTTTTCAAAATTATCTAGATCCACACATTGATGAAATACATATAGGGATTTATAATACCTCTTATTCAGTTATTTGTGAGCATTCTTCTTATCATTAGTGGAACAAATACTGAATGATGTCACTTCATTCTTTACAAGATCTCTCACATCTTGATAGCAAAAAACAACATACATTTTCTTAAACCAATTGCCATAATTCTTTCCATTCAACATGGGAATATTTGTAGGGAAACATTTAAATGAAAGGTCTTTTTAAAGATCCACTAAGAATCATAAATTGGGCTCTAGATACTAGATGTTGGAACAATTAAACTCAAGCAAATCCAAAAACTAATCTCTTTGGTGATGCACACGCACACTAGTTTGCTCTGCCTTGTTCAATTACTCACGTATACTTTACATAATACACAATACACATTTGAGAATTAAGAGAGTACTAAAAATTGGAAGAGGAGGAGAATGATTTCAATATTAGAGTATATGTACATGAGTCACTTGTAC
This sequence comes from Vicia villosa, assembly GCF_029867415.1. Classification (NCBI taxonomy): domain Eukaryota; kingdom Viridiplantae; phylum Streptophyta; class Magnoliopsida; order Fabales; family Fabaceae; genus Vicia; species Vicia villosa. Next base: position 65,632,914 of record NC_081180.1, read on the forward strand.
AACTAAATTTATTACTACTAACAACCTTGATAAATTTTGTTCAATTACTCACCCACACTTTACACAATACATATTTGAGAATTAAGAGAAGACTAAAAATTGGAAGAGGAAGAAGAATGATTTCAATGTTAGAGTATATGTATTGGGTTAATTGCTTATCACGTAACCCAACTAACTATAACTAACTTTATGATTACTAATAACCTTATTCGATTATTTTAACTGAATTGAATCTAAAATAGATTATTTAAGTCACAAAGAGAGGGTTTCTCAATTGGAATTTTTTTAGACAAGAAACTTTAAGCAAGATTTTAATGGAACATGGTCTAAATGAACATTTAAAATTCAAAGGAGATTAGTGAATATTTATTCATTAATCTTTACCATTAGTGAGTGAAAATTTATTACTAGAAAGATTTTAGTGATTTTTCACTTATTTATTTATGTCCTATAAACATGACTTGAGTTGTTATATAAATTACACATTTAAAAATAGCATTTTAATATTTGTTTTATAAGTGCTTTATCACCTTGAGTTGCTATGTAAATGATACTTAAAATAGGCTTAATGCATCTTTTGGTCCCTTAACTCAATTAAGGTTTTACTTTAGTCCCTTGTCTAATAAACATTACATATTAGTCCTTAAAAATAGTTTCGTTAACCAACTTAATACTTTGTATTAAACATTGAGAAAACGCTAACTTTTGCACACGTGGAGGTTTAAGTGGTATTGTGTTATATGGCATGAATTTTTTTTTATAAATATTTTGAATTTATAAAACACTAAAATAAACATAATTAAATTATTTGTATTTTCTCTTCCAAATACCTTACGGAATATTCTCTACTTCACAAACTCTAGGTTTTCCGCTTCAAGATTCTCAATTTCTTTCATTTTCAACTTCAAGATCTCTTCCAAATACACGAAATATTTCCTCTCTGAATTCTTGAATTGATTCCTATTTTCCCTTTTGTAGCTTTTAGTTTTCCCTATGACATTCCTTCTCGGAGCGTTTCTTTTTCATCTTCCATCTTTAAATATAAAGCAGAGACATTGCATCAACAACGACGGTGGCGACGATGTTGTTCACAACTTCACTTTCTCCATGTAAAACCTATGTCTTCTCCTGTTCCGGCTACAACATCGCTCACCGGTAATCGCAGTTAGGAGCGTCTCCATATGTCCACATCTCACCATCAAATCAACTCCCCTTTTAGATGCATTCATCGTTTCTGTCCAGTCAACAATGATAAGGTCTCTAAAATTTTCTATTAGTGTCTTGTGCGCTATCGATTTTTAAAATATGTTGGAAAGCTTTGATTTTTTGTTTGTATGTTGGAAAGCCACTGTGCAATATTAAGTAAAGCTATTGTCTTGTGTGTTGTTAAGTTTTTATCAGGAAAGTCATCGTGTAGTATTAAGTAAAACATTTATCTTGTGTGTTGTAAAGTTGTTATTAGGAAAACTATTGTGTAGTATTAAGTAAAGTCATTCTCTTGTAAGTAAAGTCACGTTTGTAAGTTGGAACTTGGAAAACCACAATATGCAAAACAATAGCTGAAATTGAATCATATTTTAGGTGGGTTTACTTTTGTAAGGATATACTTATCTTTTAACTGATGGATTTACTCTTGTGTATATTTTAGGTGTTATATAATAGGTGAGGATTCTCAACAGTGAAACTTTTGTGTAGTGGAATCTCAACCACACTTTCTTTATACTGCGAGAATAATTACTTTAAGTTTTCCACGAATCAATTGTATCTTGATATGATATATATTTGGGGAAATTGCTCATTTTTACAAATTATTAACCATTTGTGGGGGATTTTTAACCTCCGAAAATAAAACTTCTAGTTTAAATATGATATCAATTTTTTAATACATATGTTAACTAAGCTTTTTAACAATTACCCTGCTACCATGCCATGTATGCAGAAGTTAACATTTTTTCATAAAATTTAACGGAAAGAATCGATGAGACTAACAAAAAGCTGTCTTCAAACACAATGAGACAATATGCCAAATGGAATCTTTGAAGAATTCTAATGAAAAAGGTAAATACAGTACTAGGGGTATGTACAAAGAACTCTAAGGTATTAAGCCAAAGGTTATTTGGAGAAAGCTATTCTTTGGGAACTTAGCCAGGCCTCGAGCCAGCTTCATCCTTTGGTTAACTTGCATAGAAAGGCTTATGACAAATGATAGGTTAAGTAAAATTGGTATTATGACAGATGGGGCTTGCAGCTTTTGCAATCAGGTGAAAAGTTGCAACCATTTGTTATTTGATTGCTGCAATACCAAGTTCGTTTGAAGTCAGGTGCTGAAGTGGCTCAAAGTGAATCACATTCCTCTCAAGTGGGATTCAAAACTGGTTTGGATCAGTCAGCAGATGAGTGGAAAAAGTTGCAGAAGCAAACTCCTTAAGATGGCTGCAGCAGAAATAATTTATGAGATTTGGGCAACCAGAAATAGGACCATCTTCCAAGGGATGCAATGCAAGGATATAGATAGCAAGAATATCATTAATGCTGTTAGAAGAAAAATTGACCAAAATGAGAAAGTCATTTTGTTTTGTAATATATTGGATGAATGTTAGAAGTCATCTAGTGTATTTGTCCTCGTGATGTCTGGATCCTTATGGCTCGACTTTTGTACTCCAACTGTTTTTTTGGAATAAAATTTATTCTTATTTGCTCCAAGAAAAACTAAACTGTTTTTAAAGGACTAACATGTAAATTTATTAGATATGAGAGTAAAGTGAAACATGAAATTAAGTTATAAGACTTCGTCACTAATTAAACTTACAAATATTGAAAAATCAAAAAACGAATAGTTTTTTATTTAAAGTAGTGATGATTATATATTTTTGGAAAATGATATGAAATGATAAATGGTGTGAATATTAGTATTAGTTAGGCTTTTTTTGTATACACTTTTCTTTTGGCACACGAAGAAAAAACACATTAGCTAGGCGACCAACAGAAAATACCCATAACATAGGAAACGAATCTCATATACGCCTAAGTCATCATAAACAAGCCCACATTTTGACCTTCTCCCTCAATGCTTATCATGAGACTAGGACATAAACAACATACACGATGCAAACCAAGGGTCATAAAGACAATAGATTGTCATATTTTCTATCATAATTCTAACTAGACCAAAACATTTATAAAAAGTAAAATTAGAGAGAAAGATACACAATATAATATCAAAACCTCTCAATTCTTATTCATTTACTAATTTGAGCGTCAACGTGTTTAGAGGGTCCCGACCCCGTCTCTCGTCGATCACTAATCTATATTATACTTCCACCTAAAAAAATCATCATTATCTATATAATACTCGCGTCTCATCACTAGTCTACACCACCTTAAAAAATCATTCACATGAATCCAAATAGACCAATCCACTATCTATATCTATATATTCTAGAAAAACATATTTTTGGTGTAGCTTATTTTCATTATAATTTTTACCTTTACAAACTTTTTTGATTGTTACCATGATTATTTGACTTCTTCACTCATTTTCATTTTAACTTCTCTGAATATTTTCTCTCTATAATACTTCATTCTCTCATATTTATTTTAATATTTATTAAAATTTTTTTAAAAATATTATTTATATTATCTCATTTCTACGTATTAAAAAAACAGATAGATAAACACTCCCATTAGATACAGTGTTTTAAAAATCGAATCAGACATCAAACTGGTGAGGGTCTTAGATCATTGGTTTATTGGTCGAACCACTGAGTCACTGGTCGAACAACATGTCTAAACCGAGTTAAACCGGATAACTCAGTTAAATAGACCAATCGTTATAACAAAATTATATAGGTATAAAACCTGTCGAATTGGATGATTCCGTCTCTACAAAATATAACTAGCACTTAAGTTTTTTTAAAATATTATATTAAAAATAAATTCACAAGTTCATAATTTAAATTCAAATTTTAAACATAGATATGACACATAATAAAATAGTACAAAATCACAGGGTATAATTGCAAACAAAGTTTAATCACAACATAATTTAATTAAATAATTTATAACAAAATAATTTCATTGTCTATTAAATTTAATTTAAGAAAAGAAAAATTGTTTCAATGTTAGGATCTTCTTCTTCAATATCAAAATCAACCGCATCTACAAATTTATTTATTTATTATTATTTTTTATTTTAATTTTTCATTAAAATAGTTACAACGATGTCGTTTTAATTTTTTAAAATTAAAAAAAATTAAAAAAGCACTTAAACCGCCTGTTATGAAAAATCGTCGATTTTCTTGATTTTAACAGTCTACATTGGTTTTGACTTGTTCATATTGGTTCAATGATATTTTTGATCCAGCTATTGAACCAGACCAATTACCTGATCGATTTCTAATTTAACCGGTCCGATCGGCCGATCCAGTCCGATTTTTAAACAGTGTCGAATTGTCATAAACGGAGAAACACAAAATATCTAAATGAAATTAATGACCCTTTTGATTAAAACAAAATTAATGAAAATCTTGCTATATTAAAATATTATTTAAATTGAAGATTTTTCTTTTACGGTAGTTGAAGATACTATTATTTATCTACCAAAAAAAAAAAAAGAATTTATTTTTCCGACGCGCATTCTTTACAGCCTACTCGAAACAAACACAGAAAGCTACAATCTGAGCCATTCAATATTCCTCCACGTCATCGATCCTCGTCGTTCAAGATCCAACGGTAATCATCACTAGAAGACAAAAACGTCTCAAACCACAATGGTTGAACCCACTTGAACCCTAGAGCAGAACCGGTTCAACCCATAGAGAGGTTTATCCTCTATTTCCCTGCCCTAACCAGTAAACAAAAGAGAGAGAAAATTATAAAACAGAGCTAGAGAGAGAAACCAAACCCAAAAATCTGCAAAAACCAGTGTATTCGTATTCGAAATTTCACACTACAATTTCAATCTCTTCGTTCCTCATCCACAGCCGTTGATTTCAATTTTCAATTTCGTTCATCGTTTTCCCTTACACGAAAACACGTTAGGGTTCTTTTACAGCTTACGAATTCATTCATAGCAGAAATTTCATACACGAATTTCCACTTCGTTCATATTCGTGTAATTCTAAGCGCGTGGTTTTATTTCGGTTTGCGGCTTTTGGTTTTGTATGAGATATAGGATTACGTATTTGATGGATGAGATCTGGGAGAGGGCTGTGGAAACGGCGTTAGAAGGCGAGAAAGACCACGCCTCTGCTCGGACGTTAACCCTTGACGGCGCCGTTAAGTGTGTGCAAGGACGTTTACCTCCTCCGAGCCTTCTAGAGAGGTTCCAGAACCTTCAGCACCTTTCGATTGCGAACGTTGGGGTTTCTTCTCTGGAGCAGTTCCCGAGGCTCCGGAGTCTTCAGAAGTTGAACCTCTCCGACAACCGGATCGCCGGAGGACTTGAGTATTTGGTTCAAGCGGGACTCGATTCGCTGCGAGACCTCGATCTGTCGAACAATAGGATTCAATCGATCGAGGATCTCGCTCCGTTAGCAGAGTTGAAGCTTGTTTCGTTGGATCTGTATGAGTGTGCTGTTACTCGTGTTAAGGATTATCGATCTAGGGTTTTTGGTTTGATTAAGTCGCTTAAGTTCTTGGATAAGATGGATGCGGAGGAGAACGAGAGGCCGGAGTCAGATGATGAGGAGGATGAGGATGAAGAGGAGGAGGAAGAGGAGGAGGATCCTGGGAGTGGTGAGATTGATGGAGGAGAAGAAGATAGACCGTTTGGGATGAGCAATGGTCATAGTGAGGGGGTTGATGGAGTTGTCGATGCTGATGAGGAAGAGGAGAGTGATGCGGATGAGGAGGTGACAGAGACTTCCAGGGGGAGGGTGAATGGGGTGAACCATCAGGAGAATGGGTTCCATGTTGCCCCTGCTGTGGGTGATGATGTAGAGGAGGAAGATGATGATGAGGATTCCGGGGAAGAGATTGACGAGGAGGAGGGTGATGATGATGATGTGGTTGAGGTTCATGAGATTGATGATAGTGATGATGATGACGATGGGGTTGAGTTTGATGAGGATGATGATGATGACGATGATGATGAAGAGGTTGATAATGATGAAGGGGATTTTGCTGAACCTGAAAGTACTTCTGGACGGTTGGTGAGTACTGAAGGCGAGATTGATGGGCATGAGCAAGGGGAGGAAGATGGAGATGAAGATGACAACGGGGAGACTGGTGAAGATGAGATGGGAGTAGATGAAGATGAAGATGACGATGATGATGATGGAGAGTTTGAAGACGAAGATGAAGTGAGATATTCCTTCTCAGAAACTCTTGTTTTTATTCTTTGCATGCATGACTATTGTGTTATGTTTGTTTAATAATTGATTGCTATTTTCTTATATATTGATTTGCTAATTGGTTCTGTTTGATATTTTGCCTTGATGATGTCAGATTACAGAAGAGATGGCTATGACTGTTGGATTCTCTTGATTTTGATTGTATTTATTTTGTTGGCTGATGCTTGCTAATCTGATTTGAAACTTTGTTTGTACTGTGTGATTCTTTTCATTTTATGTGATTTAAACCATAATTTCACCTGATTTGCACTTTGAAAAGTATACTTATTATTTCCTCCAACCTTTTATGCATGATTGTGTTAGTGATATTTTATACTAGATTTTTAATATATGCTAATACCTGTGTCACTGTTCTAGGTTATAAACAGCAAATATTTGTACTGTGTTTGTTATTGATACATTTGAACATCACCAAGTCCTTTTTTTTTATGCGAAACAACTTTTTGCATTCTGAAGATTCACCCAATTTCCATGAAATTTTAAGAGTAGCCCAGTTTTTTTTTTTTTTTTTTGTGTTACTTGTTCGTGTGGTGGAACTTGTATGGCTGATGCTTGGAACTCTTGAGTTCCTTTAATGATATGCTGCATTGGTTTTAAGTATGATTGAAATGCCGCATTTAATACGAAAAGAAATCTTATATCAGTGTAAATTACATGTTCTGTTTTGAATACTTGAATGTTGGGACTTTTGTACTACACATAAGCATGATTGGCTCATCACGAGCTTTACTTGTCTTAATTGCTTGATCTGACTTGTATTATATTTTTTAATTTTGTTTTCTGAATTTTGAACTGCTATTTCCTGCCAAAATCATGTGTTTATGTTAAACATGGTATACTGCTATAGTTAAAGATTTTATGTTTTCATGTGTCCTATGAATTATTTTTCACTAGTATGTTTCATTTTCAGCTTTTTAATCATACTTTTGAATTTTGCTGTATCTACAGGAAGAGGACTTTGGTGCTGGATATCTTGTTCAGCCAGTTGGACAGGCTGAGGCTCTCAATGACGATGCTGCTGAGATTTTCGAAGTGGAAAACGAGGAAGGTGAAGAGGAGGAAGAAGTTGACGATGATGAAGACGATGATGTTCAAGAAGTGTTACCTCCTTCCTCTTCACACCCCAAGAGGAAGAGGGACAATGATGGTGAAGACGAAGATGAAGACGAAGATGAAGCAGCACTCACAAAGCCATCCAAGAAGCACCATTGATGGCACACCATTATAAATTATATCATGTTCTTGTTCTGTGATGACTTCCATGTATTGGAAGCAGAGAAACCTCAGTTTAGATATAGAACAATGGTTAGTCTTTAGGAATTTAGCTGTTGGACAGAGGACATACTAGGAAAAGGAATTGTGTGTTGGGTGGAAATGTGTTAAGTTCAAAAAGTTGTTTTTTCCCTCATGGCTTTCACATATAGCCGTTGCCCTATTAATCAAATTTTCAAATGGTAGTTAGTTATCAAGAGGTTTACCGCTCATGTGCTCAATGCAGGTGTGTTTGGCTTATAAAAAGGAGTTTGCTTGTTGATTCTTGGAGGGAAGCAAAGGGTGCGAACCTTTTAAAATTTTCCCCAAACCTCTAGTTTAATGGAAGCACTTTTTGGCGGCAGAAAAAGGAAAAACTTGCAAAACACATGTAGATATAATTGTTATGAAAATGATTCCTATGAAGCAAGTTGGTGCCATTGTAATGACGTGGCCAGTCCATAAATTATTGCCATTGTTACGTGGATTTATCCCAGTTTCTATCATAAATTTATTGAGCTTGATGCCAATATAAAGAAAAAATCTTGGTCCTGTTGTAATAATCAATTGCCAGGTAATGTACTAATGGGCCCCTCATATATCTATGCAAATATTTCACTATTGTTTCTATTGCAAGTATCATAAAAAATTGACAATTTTGTATCTCTATAAGTAACTAAGCATCCAATCCAACAAGGGAGCTCTCATCAATCAAGCCTATCTTAATTTTACATCACGACACGTGGTTTAATTTGATTCTCATTTTATCTTCAATTGGACGGTGAGATTAGATATTGATCTTTATCTTATTGTTGCTTGTTTAACATTTTTCACATTGCTGTTTTGGTGTTCTTAGGACTTAGGAGCAAGCGTGAAAATTGGCGTGACCCACACGTAGGTCCATGCGCGTAGCAATGATTTCAAGCCTGCCTGAGGCGCGGACTTCTTTCGATCTAGTGGGAGCTCATGTCCATCAGAAAACCTGCCCTATATGACGGGTCAGGGTTATATTCATGCACACAAATTTACATGGTTTATAATGGAATTAATGGAATTTTTATCATTAAGAAAACATGTTCAAATAAATTACCAGTTTCTTTAAGATAAATTCTTTGGAATCAAACATTCAATACAACAATTGATTTTTTATTTATTTAAATTTTGGTGATTTATTCAAGAAGTGTCTAATATCTAGGGACGAAGATAGTATATGGGACAAAACAGTTAAAAAATAAATACTGCAATGTTATTTTTAAGTGTGTTATTTATATAATAATTCGAATTATAATTATAAAATACGTGTAAAATAAGTGAAAAATCTCTAGAACAACGATAGCATTAGATTTTTAGTCACCAATGGAACATGTTAAAGAATAAATTCACATAAAAATATTTGCTGAAAAAATTCCAGCCAAGAAAAAATAATTTATTTTTTGAGAGAACCGTGAAAAATAAAATCCAATACATATTTATTCCTCTACCTCTACCCCGTTTTAAAGTGAACTGTCATTTAAGATATTACATTTTTAATAAATTAATTTTATTATAATATATTGAAAGCAGTGTATAAATAATTTATTTCTTTCAACTGTTTTAATTTCTTTTTTATATGTAATTAATGAAGGATCCGTTATGGTAAAATTATATATAATTTATATTTCTCATACAATATCAATTAAGTTTTTTAATTTGGGTGAAATACCTAAACATCTTATTATAATTTAAGACGAATAACATAATTAAAGAACACAATTAAAAAAATATTAATTATCTCTGTTTAAAAAAATGGGAATGACAATTAAAATAAATTTTATTTGTTAAAACGATAGTCATTTTAAAATGGAATGTATAAGATTTTTAATTAGATTAAATATTATTATATGATAAATATTTGTATCAGTCAAAATCAATTAATATATCAATATGGTATATAGGAGTGGAAATAGGTTGGGCCAAGTTAAGTTTTGTCAAGCCTAAATCTGGTATGTCAAAAAAACTAAAGCTTAAGTCTGATCTGTAGCCTGTCGTAAGCTTATTTTTAGACCTGAGTCTGACCCACCATATTTCCACCCTAATGATACATACAAATTAACAACCAACATATTGTTGAAACTTTATTAAACAAATTAAATTTGATTTATTTCATTAATATATCAAATAATTTAATGTCAAATATCTACGTACTAAAATTTTCCCTTTGTAAAACAAATTCATTTCTACATCAATAATCTCTTTCGATTCGATCAATCAATGAATATGCGGATACTTGAAAATCCACGGATTATCCGTTTAGCAGATATCCGCACGGATACGGGGCGGCTATGAATATCATATTTATCCAACGGGGCGGACACTGATATCATACTATTAGTCCCCATGGATATCCATTTGAGAGTCAATATAAGATAAGCGTAATTGATTTCAAAAGATTCATTTGAACTTTTAGTTTATATTTTTCATCTACTTATACTCCCCATTTAATATAAGAAAAACTTATTCATCAATTGATAATTTAGATGTTGTCAGTTCAATTTTGGATGAATCAAAACTTTATCTTAAATACAATTTATATTCGAAGAACATGCTAGCAAGATTTTGTTTTGAATCAATCTATGTAATGCATTGCAATGAACTAATCAGGCATTAGTAAATTAATGTAGTTTCATTAGAATGCATTGAATTGCATAAACTTCCAAACGATTAGAAAAACTCGTCTAGGATCGAAGGAACCATATCCTCAATTTTGGAGTGGTACGACTTTGATCAAAAGCCCCACTTTGATACCATTTGTTAGGTGAGAATATGTACATAAAGAGGTATAAAATGGGGGGGGGGGGGGGAGGGGGGTTGAATAGATTCTTTTCCCTTTAAGAAAATTTCAAAAACGTTTTAGGCCTCATATACGAAATCAGAGATTTTAAGAAGCACGAAAGCAAAACGCCAAAATAAGAGAGTTTGGAAACATCTTAATAAATTAAACCATATGAACTGATACATGAAGTTTACTACGCACTTGAATGATTCTAATGCAAGTCAATCACAAGATAACCCAAGTAGGTTTAAACAAATCTATTTCAAAACTTTAAGCATAGATGTTTTATCAAGACACAATTGGATTCATGATACTTTAATAAGAATGATACACCACAAACCTAAGCTTATACATTAAATCTCTATAAGCAAATTCTAATTTGTGTGGCATACAATCAATGCAATGATGAATACTAGAATATTAAAAAGAGATAAGGGAAGAAGAAAAGATACACAAAGATATATAGTGGTTCGACATTCGTCCTCACATTGTCTAATCTACTCTTCAATGGTGTTGAAAACCATTGGAAAATAATCAGGATCTTCCACTATTTTGATAAGTTTGATTACAAACATTTTGGTTGCATGGAAGACATAGGAAAATATGTGGGGTTGCCTTATTTTTCATTGATCTCTTTGAATCACCCATGAATCGTTCAAATAGATACACCCATCTATATTAAATAGGTTCACCAAGGTAGGCTTCATAAGCAATATGTACAAGGAGATACTCCATAGAATCAAAGAAACCAGGCGAAAATATTTGCTCTAACTTGCAGAGAATGATAGGAATATTTTGACATCCACACATCTTGACAGGTTAGAAGAATAACCATCTGAAATTCTCAACTCATTTAACCACTGACAGACTGTGTTTGCTTCTTGGGGAGTAAGAGTGTAACAAGCCTTAGGTCTTAATTATTTTCTATTTGATCGAGGTTTCAACTCCAAGTCTCTTTGATTACACAAAATTTCCAAGTCCTTTTTAGTCTTCTCATTATCTTTTGTATTTCTTTTATCATCCATCACAATATTAAATACATTATAAAGAAAAATTCTTCTCAATTTGCATAGCATTAAGATTATGTCGCAATAAGTTGTCCTTCCAATATGGAAGGTAAAAAAAAATACTTCTTTTTATCCAATTGTGCGTGTCCCCATATCCTTGAATTCTCCATGCTTTACCATTATATGTGAATTTTAGTAGGTCACAAACACTATTGCATACTTCAATCGATAGCAGTCGAGGGGGAGGAAGATCTGTTACTTTTTTCCTTTTGTAAAAGCATTCTAATTTCTTCTAAATTCATGGTTTATAGGTAAGAACCTAGAGTGACAGTAAAACCACGATCTTTTCCCACCCATTTCCAAAGTAAATTCTATTTTTGTGTCCCATGCAATGCAAACATCCTACTTTGCCATGCATTCCCCTTCAGACAACATGCCATATGCATGAAAGTCGTTAATTGTCCACATCAAAGCAACTCACATTTTAATGTTTTGTTTACGAGACACATCATAAGTCCAATCTCCCATCCACAACCTCTTCATATCATCAATTAAAGGTTGTAAATAAACATCAATTCCCGCCTTTAGACTCGATGGTCCGGGAACGATGTGCATATTAAAAACATGTAAGGTTTCGTCATGCACATCTCAGGAGGGAGGTTGTATGGGGTAACAATAACTGACCAACAAGAATATGAAATTGCTGACAATTGGATATAAGGAGTAAAACCATCCAAGCATAATCCAAACCTAACATTTCTGGGTTCTGCTGCAAATTCTGAATGTACTCTATTAAAGTGTTTCCATGCCTCACCATCTGATGGATGTCGCATCATGCCTGAACTAATTGTGTTAATATGATGCCATGACATTTGGCTTGCAATATGCATTGATTCAAACATTATTTGCAACCTAGGTATTATTGGCAGATAGAACATGGACTTCACTGCAACTCGTTTTTGCTTTCAATCAATGCCTTTATTGTGAACTAAATACCTCAGACTCTTAGGCTATGTTTGGATTGATGGAATATAACAGAGCAAAGCGGAATGTAACGTAACGGAGCAGAATGAAATATATATCTCACTCCATTGTTTGGTTACTTTATTAAAAATGTTTCATTCCATCACATGCACCCCAAATTGGATGGAACAAAAAATGGGGGAGTTGGATGGAATAAGATGGAATGTATTCCATTATGTTCCATTTTATTCCATCCATTATTAGCTAATTCAAACAATGGAACCTTATTAGTTACCACTCTATTCCATTCCATTTCATACCACCATCCCAAACATACCCTTACAAAACGTACATTCCTCAAATGCCTCATCATTTGTGCCAAACTCATTGTCATAAAACAACATGCAACCTCTAATGCAACAATCAATATTTTTTTACTTCTAGTCCCAACTTCGTCACCATCATCTTTATATCATAATAACTTGTAGTTATGTTTTCTTTCACAGGAGTCGCGTCTAACATCATCTTTGCAAAAAATTTAAACATTGATCGGGAACATTCCAATTTGACTTCATGCCAAAAGCCTCACATATATTGATAGCCTAGTGTCAGAAGACCCCTCACACAATGGTATATTTATTTCTTTTAACAATTGATAAACTTTTGCGCTTTCTCATTCAGGAGCTCTTTCGCATCAAAGTCTTTAGGTTCATCATAAGCCACATTCACCCCAAATGTGTCACTAACCATATCCTCTATTAGATTGAATTATTCCTGGTTTTTCATTTGTGATTGAATCCTTGGAGCATCTCTATTTATCTCTGGTCCAATAAGTGTTTAACTGCTAGAAGCCTCTCTATTCATCTATGACAGTTTTTCTTCATTAGATGTCCAAACCCAATAATTTGGCCTAAAATCCACTCTCTCCAAGTGACGTTGCATTTCACTAGGGTCACTAATTATACTTATGCAACCACACTTTAAGCACGAACATCTTACCCCTCATTTTCTTCGACAACATTCTTAAGCAAACTCATATGTAAGAAACTTGACAACTCCTTCCATAAAATGTGGTTTAAGCCCACGTCTTCTAGAAAACATTCGATCATGCATCTAACTTTGATAGAATTGATAATATTCTATACTGTGCATGTACAACATTTTTCATGTTTAAATTTATTAAATAAAAGAGGATGTGATCTATCGACAAATTTTTAAATGTTTATCGACAAGATCGTATAACTAGCTACAGAGTTGATAATATTCAATACTTGTTATTTTTTCTAAAAATTAAAAATATATTATATTATTCACTTATTCCTAAATATACATACACTTATAAATATTTATTCTAATTAAACGTATTTTTATACAATATATCCACCTATTTTTAATACCATTGTTAAAAATTATTTAGTTTTTCTAAAAATAGAATATACATTATACTTTTTCACTTATTCAAAATAATTATATAATTTTTCTAAATATTTATTGATTTTTAAATAAAGATATAATTTTTCCTTACAAATTTACATACTTTCTTAATATATTTAACCTTATAAATGCACGTTTTAAAGTTATTTTTTAAAGAAGAAGAATATAAATATATTAACTAAATTATACCTTTTTAAAATTGCTTATTTTTTCTAAAAATATGTATCCTATTACTCACTTATTCTAAATATTTACACTTATATATAGTTTTTCTAAATAAACATATACTTTTTAAAAAAATAATACACTTTTTAAATAAATTTACTTATTTTTTAAAATAAATATATACTTTTTTCTTAAATTAATATATTTTGTAAATATATACTCTTTTATTAGTTTTTTTTGTAAAATATTTATACATATAAAAGTATAATAATTATACATTTAAAAAAATATAAATCATGTGCATGCTGATTTTTTTAATTTAAATTTGTTCTAAATTTTATTTTTGAATATATATATATATATATATATATATATATATATATATATATATATATATATATATATATATATATATATATATATATATATATATATATATATATATATATATATATATATATATATATATATATATATATATATATATATATATATATATATATATATATATTGTACTCCCCAGAATGAATCAATTGGTAAATGAAACACAAAAATTAAAAATAACAATATTATAAATTAATTTTGAAAATAAAATAAATATAAAATTGAATCATTGGAAGTAAATAATTATTTGAAATATTTGATATAATTGTTTTAAAAGGGTATGCATTCGGTTGTTGTTGAGAGGATGAAGAAAAAGAATGTGAAAATGGAAGAAAATTTTAAGATTTTCGGATAGGATGGGGATAGGAAGGTGAGGAGAGAGCATTTAGCATCCTCTCCTCCCCCTTTTCTCTCCATTTCTCTCCTTCCTCTCTATCTCTCTCTTAATTTTATTCTTTCTCTAAAACAAAAATGATTTTATAAGGAAGAGAGAAAGAGAGAGAGAGTGAGATTAAGAGAGAGATAGAGAGAATGGAGAGAAATGAAGAGAAAAATGAGAGGAGAGGATCCAAGTCCGAGGAGAGAGTGTAAGTTAATATCCTGAAGTGGTAGCGGTGGGATATTAAATGGGGAGCGGTGTATCCATACAGGCGATGTGGCTCCTCTCGCAAAACTAACGATCATTAGTGGCATGGGGAAGCCTCTCACAATGTTCGGAATGAAAAGACAACCCTTTGCGTTGAAAAGAAAAACCTGACAAGCTAGTATGACCCCTACTGTACAGATTGGACGCAACGATCATTATGGGGCGTGGGAATACCCCACCCATATAAAGCTGTCATTTTTGCTTGGGAATACCTCTCGCAAATGTCTGATCTTTCTGACTCATGAAAAGACATTTTGGTGCCATTTCCATCTGCCAAGGGTGACCTTCATAATATATTTTTTCAAAAATAATTCTCTCTCTCTCTCTCTCTCTCTCTCTCTCTCTCTCTTATATTTGCAAGGTGTACCCCACTTAAAATAATTTTATTTTAGTTTTTAAATTTTTTTGTCGCTTAATCCCAAACAACATCCTTTTTCTAGTTAGAGATTTTATCCCAAGTCCTTTTTTTAAAACTTTCTTGTCAATTAGTTCCCTAAACTATTCAAATCCACTAAAAAGATTAAATCGGATGAGCTTGCATCAATCCAGTTAATCTTTTCTTAGTGATCATCCATAAATCCAATGATTTTTTTTTTAATTATTTGTTCATTATAAAAATAATTCACTTTGGAAAAAACTGAAAAGGCTCCAAATGACCCTCTACAAGATGAATAAGCCTCTTTCATCTGCAAAGCATGAAATATTGCTAGCTTGAGAGAGACTTAAAAAAGCACAAGAGAATCTTATTGAGGACAAAATGAACTTATGCAAAATTGCTGAAGTGAAAAAATGTACTGAAGAGCTTATTAAGTGGCATGATATTGATGACAACATCTTGAAGCAAAGGGCCAAGATTAACTGGCTGAAAGCAGGTGATGGCAATAATTCTTATTTTCATGCTTCTGTCAGAAGTAATCAGGCTTCTAAAGCTTTGTTAATGCTGGAAAAGGACAATGGCCAACTGATTACCTCTCAGTCTGATATTGAAAGGGATAGATGATAATTCTGCACCAGGTCTAGATGGATACACTGCTAAATTTTTCAAAGCCAGCTGGGATACTGTTAAAAGTGATGTGATAGCAACTATTCATGACTATTTTGATAAAGGTAGATTGTACAAGGCATTTAATAGCACAGTTGTGTCCCTTATTCCCAAAAGTACCTCTGCCAAAAGCATTAAAGATTTCAGGCCCATCTCAGTTTGTACCACATTTTACAAGATTATCTCAAGGATATTGACTACTAGACTAATTCATGTGATTGAGAATATCATTAGCTGCAACCAAGCTGCCTTCATACCAGGACAGCAGATCCAAAGTCATGTTCTGTTGGCCTTTGAGCTCCTTAAGGGTTATAATCAAAATAATGGTCCTCCTAGAAGCATGTTCCAGATTGATTTGAAAAAAGCTTATGATATGATTAGTTGGCAGGCCTTAGGTACTATCATGCAGGAGCTTGGCATACCTTCTCTTTTTATTAGCTGGATTATGAATAGCCTCACCAATGTTTCTTACAGGTTTAATATTAATGGCGGCTTATCTAATCTACTTATTGCTAAGAGAGGAATCAGGCAAGGGGATCCTATCTCCCCTTACCTCTTTGCCATTCTTATGGAATATTTGCACAGGTCCTTACATCAAATGCAATTGAATCCTAAGTTTAAGCACCATTCCAAATGTGCTAAACTTCAGCTAACCAATATCATGTTTGCAGATGATGTTCTACTATTTTCTAGAGGAGATCATAACTCTGTGGACTTATTGTTTTCAGCTTTTTACAAATTTCTTTCTGCCACAGGAATGCAAGTAAACAAAAATAAAAGCAAAGTCTACTTTGGTTCTGTTGCTAATGAGGTGAAAATAGAACTCCTTGATCTTACTGGGCACCTTCCCTTTCAAATACCTGGGTGTACCTATTACTTCCAAGAAGCTTGCAATCCATCATTACTTGCCCCTGGTGGATAAAATTCTGCACAGAATTCGCCATTGGACCTCCAAACTTCTGACTTATGCTGGTAGAGTTCATCTGATCAAGAGCATATCCTTTTCCATAGCTAATTAATGGTTAATATGCTTTCCTATCCCTAAATATGTGATCCACAAGATTGATGCAGCTTGTAGAACTTACCTTTGGACAGGCAAAGATATGACTAGTCGCAAGAGCTTGTTATCTTGGGCCACTATTTGCAAGCCAACCAAATCTGAAGGGCTGGGAATCATTGATCTCAATGAATGGAACAAATGTGCTATGCTTCGCCTGCTATGGAATATATGTAACAAATCTGACAGCCTATGGGTTAGGTGGATTCATTCCTATTATTTGAAAGGGCAAAGCATCTTTGATTTGCAGCAAAAAACTAGTCACTATTGGATCCTTAGAAAAATCCTGGATATGAGGCATTATGTTCAAACATATCAAAATCTATGGTGTGAAATGGAGAACAAACAGAGATTTAAACGTGGTGTCTTCTATCAACATCTCACTATTGTTCAAAACTGTCATTGAAGCATTCTCTGTAAGTTCAGCCCTGCTAGGCCTTGTGCCAATTTTATCTTTTGGCTACTTTGTCATAAGAAATTGGCCACAAAGAGTAGACTCAGCAGATTTGGTTTCCTCAATGATAGTAAATGTAACTTTTGTGATCATGAAGAAACCTATAATCATTTATTTTTTGACTGTATTGGTACTAGAAAGATTTGGAGTGCTGTTTTGGAGTGGCTTCAAATCACCCACAGGCCCAATCATTGGGATGAAGAGATTATATGAATCATCAAGATGGGAAGAGGCAAGGGTTGGAGGGCCAAAATCTTTAAATTAGCCATTATGGAGACTGTTTATGGCAATTGGAACCACAGGAATTGCATTGCTTTTGGGAAGGATTGTGACTACCAACAAGTTATTGATGGGATAATTGAGAAGATAACCTATAGGGGCTGGTTTTGTAAAGCTTTAAAAGATCATATAGCAACTCTTATGGTTATGTATCTTTCTTGTTTTTCTTGTTAGGATTGGTATCCTAGGCTAGCTGGATCTTTTGATCGCTTTGTACTTCATCTTATTTTTTGGAATAATAAAGTCTCTTTCTTCCAAAAAAATAATAATTCACTTTGAGACTATTTCACTAAAAGATATTAGACCGCGAGTCGTTACCATTAACATACAAAATGATTTATTTTGAGACTATGTCACTAAGAGATATTAGACCAATCAAATAAAAATATACATAGGGAACATGGGCGGATCTAGACAATACATAGTATGTTAGGAAATTAATTTAAACTGAATGGAATCGAGGCTAGAATCGTGTACAGAACACATTCCTTATAGTATTTCAAGCACTCCCAATTTGTCTTGGAGTTTCTACTGTGATGTCGTTTTTTTTACCTCCCCGTTTCACTTGGGAGGACGGCACGCTAGACCCTTCACGCGAAATTTGGAAGGAGAATGCGCCCGTGGTGGGAGGAATTTTATTTCAGTTCTTCCTACGATATCACACGAACTTTCTTATTGTCCTACGAGTAGGAAAGGGGAAAAAAGATCTCAACTAAACCCTAGGAGTTTGCTAAGTGTGGGAATTCACCTAGACTAGAAATTCTGGAGTCCGGGGGGTCGGTTATACATAGGGAAGTGTTTAAACACCCTATATATCTGTAGTACTCTACAGGAACCTTCTCTGTGTCATTTGTGTTTGTGCTGCTAATGATTATTGGGAAAGTTTCTCCTTTGTGTTAGGAGAAGGAATTGAATTGAATAAAAGAAAGACAGACAGACAAACTGACTATTTTTGGTATTTTATTAGCTCGCTGAGATTCCTTGTGAACCTCATGCCTACATATCCCTAATGGAAGTCAGAGCTTAATGTAGTTCGAGGAACTAATTAATTATTAATTATTTTTGGGTGCCTTGCTTGAAGCTCAAGGTTGAAGCTTGAATTAAATCTCTGTTTACAGTAAAGAGACATGAAGTCATCTTTATAGAGAGGTATTTGTACTATTCTACCACAAACATTGTAAAGGAGTGATAGAATAACTGAATTCATTTCATTCAAGAGGGGGACCTTACTTGTGTATGTGCAAGTATACCAGTCAAATGCCTCTTAAATGAAAGAAAGGTGCTCATCCAAATTAGGGAAAGTTACCACATGTCTGGGTTTTACTGCCAGCTCATGCCTTTCAAAATCCTAAATGGGAGACTTGATTAAAATGTAATGTTTGTTTGTTTGAATGTGGTAGAGTAGTAAAAATATCTCTCTATAGAGATAAGCTATGTCTATCTACTGTATAAAAGATTTGACTTTAGCTGGCTTGTATGAGGCCCAAGCTTGAGGCTTTTTGATTGATTTATTAATTATTATTGACTCTGGGAGATGACTCCACTGGGGATTAATTACAGGGTTTTTTGTGTTCTGTACAAAGCCCAGAATTGAGGCTGACTCTATTTGGAGAGTGTTTATTTGATGGATTTTTATTTGGTGTTCTGTACAAAGCCCAGAATTGAGGCTGACTCTAGCTAGGGAAAAAAACATTATTTTCTGCCTTGTACAAAGCCCAAGGTTGTGGCGGACTCTAAAATAAACTGAGTATGGATGACTCTATGGGGAAAAGATCCTAGGTGTTAGGAATCTTTGACTCATGAAATATGGTTTAATCTGCCTTGTACAAAGCCCAAGGTTGTGGCTACTGAATGATGAGGAACTCACTGGGGAGACTCTATTATCTGCCTTGTACAATGCCCAAGGTTGAGGCTGACTCTTGACAGGGGAGTTTTATTGTTTGGTGCCTTGTATGAAGCCCAAGGTTGAGGCTAACTGTTTTTTGTTGATTTTGACTCTACTGGTGAGTTTATTTATTAAAAGACTGTTTTTTTTCTTTGGAAGCTAACCCTTTCCAGGGATTTTGACTCAGCTGGTGAATTTGTCTGTTAAAAGACTGATTTTATCATGTTTTTTTTCTTTGGAAGCTAACCCTTTCCAGGGATTTTGACTCAGCTGGTGAATTTGTCTGTTAAAAGACTGATTTTATCATGTTTTTTGGAGGCTGACCCTTTCCAGGGGTTTTGACTCTTTTGGGGAAATTATCTCCCAAGAGAATGAATCTTTGGTTTTTGAAAGACTGATTTTGTTGAAATGAAAGAATGATGTTGGAGGCTAACCCTTTCCAGGGGTTTTTATTGAAAATGAAGGAATGATTTGGAGGCTAACCCTTTCCAGGGATTTTTATTGAAAATGAAGGAATGATTTGGAGGCTAACCCTTTCCAGGGATTTTTATTGAAAATGAAAGGCAGAAAGATTATCTAGTGGAGACTTCTTGTTTAAAGCCCAAGATGAAGGCTGACACTTACTGAGGATAAGCAAATAAGGATCCTAGACTCTGCTAAGGAAGATTGATGAAGATAAGGGTGACAGAGACTGTCCATGTCTCTCATTCCAAAAATGTACTCAATATGAGATTGAGACAATCTTAGTTTGTTTAAAGTCTGGTTTAAATTGGAAGAAACTCACCAAGGTATGTTAAAAGGTGACTAAAGACCTGTTCCTATGTTTATAAGAAACCTGATGGGTCCTTGTATACAAGCTCAAGAGGAAGCTGGAAATGCTTTTAAGAAGCCTGTGGGTCCTTGTACAAAGCCCAAGAGGAGGCTAATCGAGGGTCCTTGTTATAGCACAAGAGAAAGCTATGTAGTTTTGAACTTATTTTGGCTCTAAGCAAATGGGTAAGAGGTTTCACCGGGAATAATTCCTCTTTGGGTGGATGTGTCCTATTTTTTTTTGGATTCTAAGGTTTTTGCCAAGATGTTTCACCGGGAATAATTCATCTTGGGGGTTTGAACTACAAATCTCTAATTAGGAAAGAGCCTTCACCGGGAAGACATTCTCAATCCTAGGTCATATTCCTATAATATATATATAGTTTAACTGTCCTAGGGTTTATACTCAAACGTAGTTCTAAACTAATATATATGCACAGTTTATATTTGACAGTAATTTAAATAAAGACTGTAAATTGAAAGCTTGTAAAGCCTAACCTGGATGGAGTGGAGGCCTTTGAAGAAGTATGTACAGAGCCTCAACAGTAATTGGTGGATAACAGTTGAATATATATATGATAAACAGTTAATGGTTTTTGAAAACAGAAGAAGTGAAGATGGACAAAGGTCACATAGGTATCTGAAGAGTTTCACCGGGAATAATGCCCTTCAAATACCAGAAGAATGTTTTGAAAACAGAAAGAAGATTTTGAAAATACAGTTTTGAAAACAAGCTAAGAAGAGAAGGTGTTTGGGACTTACACTCTATTAGAGGCCCAGTACTTTACAGTACTGGCTATAAAAGCAAATTGAAAATGATTTGAAATGATATAAGGTTTTGTTGTTTGAAAACCTTAATCATCCGTTTAATCGGAGACTGATAACAGCTTTGAAAATTGACAAAAGTCAACTTAATTAAGGTAAAGATAAAGATCTATGCCTAATTAAGACCTAAACAATTAGGGTTTTATCATAAAATTATTCACAAAGGTAACAAGATAAAAATATATATTTTAAAGTTTTTTTAAGAAAACATTTAAAACATACTATTTTAAACCTAATTAAAATACATGAAATAAATAACATTTTTTATGATTTTTTGATTATTCATAAAATAAGTATATTAAATAACAAGTGTGTGAAAAATGGAGTGAAAATGATTTAATTTGATAGGTGAATTATTGGTGTGAAATTGTGAGAAAAAATGAAGGAAATTAGTGGTAAAAAAATGATTTTGTCTCCTCCAAGGTTTGAACACACGCCCTTTAGGTCACACTGTTAGAACAAGATTTGTTCTGATCAATTATCTTAGTTTTGATGATAACAATAATATGAATTTTGCTTAAGATAATATGGTACTCTAATCCAATGCAATTTCCTTTTCAGGAAATATATAAAGAGTATGCATAATTCAGCGCTCAGAAGCTTTGTCTCAAGGGTTCATCATGCAACATCAGAACATGGTCTGGCAAGACATCAGAAGATGGTCGAAGCAGAATCAGAACATGGGTCTATGGAAGCATCAGAAGAACATGAGATCAGAAGCACTGAAGTTCTGATGGTATCACGCACAGAAGCACTTCAAGGTCAGAAGATCAGAAGATGCTTTGCACCAAGCTGTTTGACTCTGATGATATTCAAACGTTGTATTCACAAACATCAGATCAGAAGGAAGTACAAGTGGCAGGCTACGCTGACTGACAAAAGGAACGTTAGAAGCTATTAAAGGCAACGTCAGTAGACACAGCGTGAACAAGGCTCGAGGTAGTTGACAAAAGCGTATAACATTAAATGCGATGCTGTACGGAACACGCAAAGCATTAAATGCACTCAACGGTCATCTTCTCCAACGCCTATAAATATGAAGTTCTGATGAGAAGCAAGTTTAACGAACTAACACAATTTCTGTGAATATTAACTTGCTGAAACATTGTTCTATTCAAAGCTCAGAATCTTCATCTTCATCAAAGCTCACTACATTGCTGTTGTAATATATTAGTGAGAATAAGCTTAAACGATAAGAGAAATATCACAGTTTGTGATTATAGCTTTTAAGAAGCAATTGTAATACTCTTAGATTTGATTACATTAAGTTGTAAGGAACTAGAGTGATCGTGTGGATCAGAATACTCTAGGAAGTCTTAGAGGTTATCTAAGCAGGTTGTAACTAGAGTGATCGTGTGGATCAGAATACTCTAGAAAGTCTTAGAGGGTATCTAAGCAGTTGTTCCTGGAGTGATCAGTGTGTGATCAGAAGACTCTGGAAGACTTAGTTGCTGACTAAGTGGAGAACCATTGTAATCCGTGCGATTAGTGGATTAAATCCTCAGTTGAGGTAAATCATCTCTGCGGGGGTGGACTGGAGTAGTTTAGTTAACAACGAACCAGGATAAAAATAACTGTGCAATTTATTTTTATCGGTCAAGTTTTTAAAGCTACACTTATTCAAACCCCCCCTTTCTAAGTGTTTTTCTATCCTTCACACACACCCAAAACCAACACCACTGGGCCAGCGCGCGTATGGTGATAGTAAACTGACTCCTTTGCAACTCATATGTTATTCAAGTGTATAGAAGCAAAAAAGAAAATAAAATCAAAAGGTCTGGGGCGAGGGGGATTCGAACCCCAGACCTTGGGCACGCGCAACACACAAACACTCCTTACCACTGGGCTATAACGATTTAGTCGTTAATGAAACAGGTATCAATCAAAATAAAATAAACTTAGCCCTGAATTTGAAATTTGCCTCAGTAAAAGATGGCTGATGAAACTGCAAAGTCTACATCTACATCTGGCTCTGCTGAGCAACACAACGGTAACAATGGTTATACTAGACCGCCGGTATTTGATGGTGAAAACTTTGAATACTGGAAAGATAAACTGGAAAGTTACTTTCTTGGTCTAGATGGTGATCTATGGGATCTTCTGATGGATGGTTACAAACATCCGGTAAATGCCAGTGGCGTAAAGCTGACAAGGCAAGAAATGAGTGATGATCAGAAGAAGCTTTTCAGGAATCATCATAAATGCAGAACTGTTTTGCTGAATGCTATCTCTCATGCTGAGTATGAGAAGATATCTAACAGGGAAACGGCCTATGACATATATGAGTCCTTGAAAATGACTCATGAAGGAAATGCTCAAGTCAAGGAGACTAAAGCTCTTGCTCTAATCCAGAAATATGAAGCCTTCAAGATGGAGGATGATGAAGACATTGAAAAGATGTTTTCAAGATTTCAAACTCTTACTGCTGGATTGAGAGTTCTTGACAAGGGATACACCAAGGCTGATCACGTAAAGAAGATCATCAGAAGCTTACCCAGAAGATGGGGTCCTATGGTGACTGCATTTAAGATTGCGAAGAATCTAAATGAAGTCTCTTTGGAAGAGCTGATCAGTGCCCTGAGGAGTCATGAAATTGAACTGGATGCAAACGAGCCTCAAAAGAAAGGTAAGTCTATTGCATTAAAATCCAATATCAAGAAATGCACTAACGCTTTTCAGGCTAGAGAAGAAGATCCTGAAGAATCAGAATCTGAAGAAGAAGATGAATTGTCCTTGATCTCCAGAAGGCTAAATCAACTCTGGAAGAACAAGCAAAGGAAGTTCAGAGGCGTCAGAATTTCAAAGAAATTTGAACGTGGAGAATCTTCTGATGACAGAAGATTTGACAAGAAGAAGGTCATGTGCTATGAATGCAATGAGCCTGGACACTTCAAGAATGAATGTCCAAAACTTCAGAAGGAAAATCCCAAGAAGAAGTTTCATAAGAAGAAAGGTCTTATGGCAACCTGGGATGAGTCAGAAGATGATTCAGACTCTGAAGATGAGCAGGCTAACTGTGCGCTGATGGCGACAGAAGATGACGGATCAGAATCTACATCAGAATCAGATTCTGAAGAGGTATTTTCTGAACTTACTAGAGATGAGTTAGTTTCCAGTCTAACAGAACTTCTGGAATTCAAGTCTCAGATTAGTCTCAAATACAAAAAGCTGAAAAAGCTATTTGAATTTGAAACGAAGAAGCTTGAGTTGGAAAATTCTGAATTAAAAGAAAAAGTTTTAAAATTATCCAATAATGTTGGATCTCCTTCCAATTCAGAAAAATCCACTCCTAGTCTAAACCATATTCTGAAAGAATATGATTTAAGTTTCAGGAAGTTCTTATCTAGAAGTATTGGCAGAAGTCAGCTAGCTTCTATGATATATGCTGTGTCTGGAAACAATAGAGTCGGCATTGGTTTTGAGGGTGAAACCCCATACAAACTTGAACCTGTTGATAAAATGAAAATCACATACAAGCCATTGTATGATCAGTTCAAGTATGGCCACTCCCATGATATTAGGCACACTTCACATGCTCAAAGTTTTCACATAACACACACCAAAAAGCATGTGACACAACCTAGGAAATATCATGAAACTCATATTAAGAATTATCATGCTGTTCCTCCTTCTGCTTACAATGTTAAACCCAAGTTCAATCAGAACTTGAGGAGAACTAACAAGAAAGGACCCAAGAAGATGTGGGTACCAAAGAAAAAGACTATTTCTTTTGCAGATTCTCTTGGCGACAAAGAAGATAAAAGTCAACATGTCATGTCACCTGGACTCAAGTTGGTCTCAACACTTGAAGGGAAGAAGGACTGTCTTCCAAGTTCTGGTACTTAAATCTGTTGAAGAAACTATGTTCGTAGGAGATCAGAAAAGAAAGTTTATTAGTCTTGGAACCATCTGTTTTGTTTGTTTCTAAAGCAATGGTGTTTCGTTCTTGATTATTCTGAATGCTCTAAATGCTACAGAATATACAATATTGAAACATTGATTGTGGACGAATCAATAAATATCTGGTTTGATGATAAACTTGTTTCTGATGAAACAAAGCAGCTTAAGAATTTCTGCAGATACAGTTTTGTCTTATCAGAAGCTGCAGAACAAAGAAGTGAATCTCCAGAAGCTGTGTATATCAGAAGTAATGGATCAGAAGATCATTCAGATTTACATCAGCACACTTCAGAAGGAGTGTTTCCAGAAGAGAAACTTGATCAATTCAGAAGCAGTGATCGGAATCAGAAGGCGTAAAGCCTATTGAATATTTCACACCTGTCATCCATTATCTGATGATGAACACGTGTCTCTACGGTCAGTACGAAGCGTGCAGTTGAAAAGACGCCGACCTAGGTAACTGTATTAAATCATTTCATTTACCATGCTATCTCTCCTAATGTCATTTCTCATTTAATGCAAAATGATTTAATTATTTTCAAATCTTTTAAATAGCCCGCTTCAACTTCATTCTTTTCTCCTTCTCTCTATTTTGTTCTACATCTTCTTTTCGCTGCATCTGTTTTTTTTTTTACAAACCCTAGTCTTTGTTCTGATCTTACGGCATAATCATCATGAACTCTTCCTCTTGTTCATCTTCCTCAAAAGAAAGACTTACTTCTTCACAAATCCTTCTACGAAATTATGAATATGCTCCTTTGAAAACTTGCTTGATACCCACGAAGGACTTGGAGGTTTTATGTGAAACTGCTGTGGACTTAAACAATCTTAAAGCGAATGGCTTTAAGTGTGATGCAAGAATCCTTGAGCAAGGATGGTCCAAGTACCTTAATAGATTGGTTGGTCCAATTTATCCTGATCTTGTGAAGGATTTCTGGGTACATGCAACGGTTACCCCAACGGCCATCATTTCATTCGTGCTAGGGCATGAAGTGGTTATCTCTGAAAAACTGATCAGGAAGCTATACAATCTGAATGATGAAGAAGGTTGGTCTGGTTTTCGACATGCATCTGTTGATTGGTCGATAGTTGAAAAACAAATCTCTCAGTCTTCTGGGATTGACTCGAATAACACAGGCACCTTGAGGCCATTTTATAGAGTATGGGCTGAGATTATTCTGGGTTCTCTTCACCACAGAAAAAGGATGCTCTCCTCTTCTTACATCAGTCCAGATCACAAGCACACTCTTTTCTGCATTGGCAAAAAGACTGAGATCAACATTTCTCATATTCTGTTTGAGAATCTGAAGACTTCAATCTTTGAGTCAAGAGAAGAGGAAAGGGCGAAGTACCCTCATCTTTCAAGAACGACTATTCCGTTTGGAAGAATGATTTCAGACATTCTTATTGAAAGCAAAGTGCTGGACTCCATCAGAAAACTCAATGCATCCCATTTGCTTGGAGTAGTTCAAGGTCCCATTTTCAATGGTGTGGATTTGTTCAGATTAGAACTCATTCAAAATGTACCTTCTGTGTGCTCAAGCTTTCCTGACATTCTCTCAAGAAGAGTTGCTGTTGAAGGTTTTGCCTCCTTGTTTCAAGAAGAACTGCATCAGGTTGTCAAGTCTTACCTGGAAGATTGTGTTAGGAAGCAATCAGATATTGATCCTGCTTGGATCCGTGGCAGAGTACTTCCGTCCAAGGCTGACCTTTTGAAGAAGGATCAGAAGGAACAAAAGGCTAGGTTTAAAAGAAAAGCCCGAGAAGATGAGGCTAAGGAAGCCAAGAAGTTGAGAGTCACCTTTGATCCTGACAAGGTGGACTCTGAAGAACGAAGGGAGAAAAGGATTAGAGATTCCTTTCGCAGAACCAGATCTTCTTCTTCTGTGCAAATCTCCAGGCAGGTTTTTACTCCACCTCCCTCTGTCCCTAAACCATCCTTCCAATCACCTCCATCTGAACCAAAAATAAACTTCACCTTACCAAATCCTTCTCCATCAACCTCCTCCTCTCCCATTCTAAATCCCACTCCTCTAAATATTCTTCCCCCAACTCCTTCTGATAAGACTTTCTCACCAATTCCCTTTACAAATAATCCATCCTCATCAATCATTCTCTCAGTTATTCCCTCCTCCTCATCCACCGCACCTCCACCTTCTGTATCCCATCCCTTACCTACCAGAAAATCAAAACCCTTTTGTCCTCTCTACCCGGACTACAAATTCACCCTCAATCCGCCTGAACCTGAACTCTCTACCTACCTGGAACTTTTCAGATATGAGGTAATCAATGGCTTAGACCTTCTGAAGGAAGCCTTCCTAAATGGTCTGAATGATGTTTCTACAAGAAATATCTGGAAAAGATTTCGCAAGGTGTTTCAAGAAGAAGCAATGGGAGTACAGAAAAGACTAGTGGCTGCTGCCCCACGGCCTCGTGGAATTCTGAGGAATTATGAAGACTTCTGGTTTGCTAGTCTCAAAGGAAGACATCTGTTGGAAGAGAAGCCCTTCTTGGATGAGATGGAACAATTAAGACTGGCTGCTGAAATGGAAGCAAATCCATGCAGGGATTTTGTTATCTTTATTCCTGATTATCCTGTTCTGCTCGGAGACTTCAAGACTCTCTTTAACTATCTGAGGGAAAACCCTTCTGAGAAAGACCCAAGCTTGGTCATTCCAGAAGTTGTTGACCCACCAGAAGTTGAAGGTCCTTCTGCTCCCAGGAATCTAGCTGCCATTCTTCAGGCACTTGAGAATGGAGACTCGGAAGTTCCTGCTGCAGAATATGGAGATGCTTCTATGCAAGAAGCAGATGTTGAAGATCATGTTGCTGAATCAGATCCTGTTGAGGAAATCCCTGCAAATGATCTATCCATGGAAGCTACAGATCAAGTTGCTATTCCTGTGGTTGAAAGCGGTGAAGCTTCTTCTGATGAATCTTCTCGTCTTGCAAGGACTCTGGAAGAAATTCAGAAGAGACAGGATGAGCAAAGCTCACTCAATGCTGAGTTTAGAGCTTTCATGGTGAGGCAAGATGGACACAACAATGAGGTTCAAGAGATGCTGGCCAAGATCCTGTCAAGGCTAGGGCCATCTTAGATTGAGTCTGTGTTGTTTCTTTCTTTTCGTTGCATCTGTTTTTGTGCATCTGATCTTACTTATCTTCATGTACTTCTGTACCTGATGTTTGAACTTCAATGAAATCATCTTCTTCCTCCGTGTGTTTCTTTTTGTTTGTCTCTGAATCTTTTCTGTTTTTTTGATGTTATGACAAAAAGGGGGAGAAGATAAATGATAAATGATTTGATTAATCTATCAGTTGCTGGGTAAAGCTCCCACACATTTACTAACAAGAACTGCAAGTTCTATATGGTTTAAGTGTTTTGCAGGTATAAAGAAGTGAAGAGAATCTTCAAAGCACACAAGAAGCAAAACCATAAGAAGCGTTATTCTGTAAAAAGAATAAGCTTATGGAAACTGAAGCAAGCTGAGTGCTGTCAAGCTTCAGAAATCAGAAGCAAGAAAGAAGAATGATCAGAATTTCTGATAATAGAATTTGATCCAAAATTTGTCTATTTGCTCTGACAAAATTCTATTTGCTCTGATACATTATTTTAGCCTATATGGCTCTGATACATATCATGTGTTCTAATATACATTTTATGTTCTGACTCGTTCATGCTGACTTTTGTCGTTTAGTTTTTGTTCTGTAACATTTCAGGATGTAGAGATGCTCTGATGATGCTCTGGTACATTCAACAATGTTCTGATACAAATCTAGCATGAAGTGATGTTGGTAGAAATTCAAAGCTCTGAAGCTATCCGAGGGAAGCAGAAATCAGAAGCTGTGAATGTTCTAAAGATCCAGAAAACTCAAGTTCTGAAGCTATCCGAGGGAAGCAGAAATCAGAAGCTGTGAATGTTCTAAAGATCCAGAAAACTCAAGTTCTGAAGCTGTCCTAAATGGAAGCAGAAATCAGAAGCTGTGAATGTTCTGAAGATCAAAGAAATTCAAGTTCTGAAGCTGTCCTAGATGGAAGCAGGAATAAGAAGTTGTGAATGTTCTGATGATCAAAGAAATTCAAGTTCTGAAGCTGTCCTAAATGGAAGCAGGAATCAGAAGCTATGAGTGTTCTAGGGATCTAAAGAAATTCAAGTTCTGAAGCTGTCCAATGGAAGCAGAAGTCAGAAGCTATGAATTCTCTGAAGACAGAAGCTTATGTGATCGTCTCTACCGAAATAATCAGGGAAGTCTTTTATTAAAGTTCTTCGAGTATTTATTTCAGGGGGAGATTATTTATCTCAGGGGGAGATTGTTAATCTCAGGGGGAGACATATTCACATGCTTATGCTATAGCTGTGTAATTTGTCTTTTGCCGACTGCTCTTTCTGATCGCAAATTCATATCATTTATATATGTTTTTGTCATCATCAAAAAGGGGGAGATTGTTAGAACAAGATTTGTTCTGATCAATTATCTTAGTTTTGATGATAACAATAATATGAATTTTGCTTAAGATAATATGGTACTCTAATCCAATGCAATTTCCTTTTCAGGAAATATATAAAGAGTATGCATAATTCAGCGCTCAGAAGCTTTGTCTCAAGGGTTCAGCATGCAACATCAGAACATGGTCTGGCAAGACATCAGAAGATGGTCGAAGCAGAATCAGAACATGGGTCTATGGAAGCATCAGAAGAACATGAGATCAGAAGCACTGAAGTTCTGATGGTATCACGCACAGAAGCACTTCAAGGTCAGAAGATCAGAAGATGCTTTGCACCAAGCTGTTTGACTCTGATGATATTCAAACGTTGTATTCACAAACATCAGATCAGAAGGAAGTACAAGTGGCAGGCTACGCTGACTGACAAAAGGAACGTTAGAAGCTATTAAAGGCAACGTCAGTAGACACAGCGTGAACAAGGCTCGAGGTAGTTGACAAAAGCGTATAACATTAAATGCGATGCTGTACGGAACACGCAAAGCATTAAATGCACTCAACGGTCATCTTCTCCAACGCCTATAAATATGAAGTTCTGATGAGAAGCAAGGTTAACGAACTAACACAATTTCTGTGAATATTAACTTGCTGAAACATTGTTCTATTCAAAGCTCAGAATCTTCATCTTCATCAAAGCTCACTACATTGCTGTTGTAATATATTAGTGAGAATAAGCTTAAACGATAAGAGAAATATCACAGTTTGTGATTATAGCTTTTAAGAAGCAATTGTAATACTCTTAGATTTGATTACATTAAGTTGTAAGGAACTAGAGTGATCGTGTGGATCAGAATACTCTAGGAAGTCTTAGAGGTTATCTAAGCAGGTTATAACTAGAGTGATCGTGTGGATCAGAATACTCTAGAAAGTCTTAGAGGGTATCTAAGCAGTTGTTCCTGGAGTGATCAGTGTGTGATCAGAAGACTCTGGAAGACTTAGTTGCTGACTAAGTGGAGAACCATTGTAATCCGTGCGATTAGTGGATTAAATCCTCAGTTGAGGTAAATCATCTCTGCGGGGGTGGACTGGAGTAGTTTAGTTAACAACGAACCAGGATAAAAATAACTGTGCAATTTATTTTTATCGGTCAAGTTTTTAAAGCTACACTTATTCAAACCCCCCCCTTTCTAAGTGTTTTTCTATCCTTCAATTGGCATCAGAGCGCCGGTTCTAAGGTGCAAGCACTTAACCGTGTTTAGAAAAGATTCAGGAAGAGAAAAACGCTTCAGTAAAAGATGGCTGATGAAACTGCAAAGTCTACATCTACATCTGGCTCTGCTGAGCAACACAACGGTAACAATGGTTATACTAGACCGCCGGTATTTGATGGTGAAAACTTTGAATACTGGAAAGATAAACTGGAAAGTTACTTTCTTGGTCTAGATGGTGATCTATGGGATCTTCTGATGGATGGTTACAAACATCCGGTAAATGCCAGTGGCGTAAAGCTGACAAGGCAAGAAATGAGTGATGATCAGAAGAAGCTTTTCAGGAATCATCATAAATGCAGAACTGTTTTGCTGAATGCTATCTCTCATGCTGAGTATGAGAAGATATCTAACAGGGAAACGGCCTATGACATATATGAGTCCTTGAAAATGACTCATGAAGGAAATGCTCAAGTCAAGGAGACTAAAGCTCTTGCTCTAATCCAGAAATATGAAGCCTTCAAGATGGAGGATGATGAAGACATTGAAAAGATGTTTTCAAGATTTCAAACTCTTACTGCTGGATTGAGAGTTCTTGACAAGGGATACACCAAGGCTGATCACGTAAAGAAGATCATCAGAAGCTTACCCAGAAGATGGGGTCCTATGGTGACTGCATTTAAGATTGCGAAGAATCTAAATGAAGTCTCTTTGGAAGAGCTGATCAGTGCCCTGAGGAGTCATGAAATTGAACTGGATGCAAACGAGCCTCAAAAGAAAGGTAAGTCTATTGCATTAAAATCCAATATCAAGAAATGCACTAACGCTTTTCAGGCTAGAGAAGAAGATCCTGAAGAATCAGAATCTGAAGAAGAAGATGAATTGTCCTTGATCTCCAGAAGGCTAAATCAACTCTGGAAGAACAAGCAAAGGAAGTTCAGAGGCGTCAGAAGTTCAAAGAAATTTGAACGTGGAGAATCTTCTGATGACAGAAGATTTGACAAGAAGAAGGTCATGTGCTATGAATGCAATGAGCCTGGACACTTCAAGAATGAATGTCCAAAACTTCAGAAGGAAAATCCCAAGAAGAAGTTTCATAAGAAGAAAGGTCTTATGGCAACCTGGGATGAGTCAGAAGATGATTCAGACTCTGAAGATGAGCAGGCTAACTGTGCGCTGATGGCGACAGAAGATGACGGATCAGAATCTACATCAGAATCAGATTCTGAAGAGGTATTTTCTGAACTTACTAGAGATGAGTTAGTTTCCAGTCTAACAGAACTTCTGGAATTCAAGTCTCAGATTAGTCTCAAATACAAAAAGCTGAAAAAGCTATTTGAATTTGAAACGAAGAAGCTTGAGTTGGAAAATTCTGAATTAAAAGAAAAAGTTTTAAAATTATCCAATAATGTTGGATCTCCTTCCAATTCAGAAAAATCCACTCCTAGTCTAAACCATATTCTGAAAGAATATGATTTAAGTTTCAGGAAGTTCTTATCTAGAAGTATTGGCAGAAGTCAGCTAGCTTCTATGATATATGCTGTGTCTGGAAACAATAGAGTCGGCATTGGTTTTGAGGGTGAAACCCCATACAAACTTGAACCTGTTGATAAAATGAAAATCACATACAAGCCATTGTATGATCAGTTCAAGTATGGCCACTCCCATGATATTAGGCACACTTCACATGCTCAAAGTTTTCACATAACACACACCAAAAAGCATGTGACACAACCTAGGAAATATCATGAAACTCATATTAAGAATTATCATGCTGTTCCTCCTTCTGCTTACAATGTTAAACCCAAGTTCAATCAGAACTTGAGGAGAACTAACAAGAAAGGACCCAAGAAGATGTGGGTACCAAAGAAAAAGACTATTTCTTTTGCAGATTCTCTTGGCGACAAAGAAGATAAAAGTCAACATGTCATGTCACCTGGACTCAAGTTGGTCTCAACACTTGAAGGGAAGAAGGACTGTCTTCCAAGTTCTGGTACTTAAATCTGTTGAAGAAACTATGTTCGTAGGAGATCAGAAAAGAAAGTTTATTAGTCTTGGAACCATCTGTTTTGTTTGTTTCTAAAGCAATGGTGTTTCGTTCTTGATTATTCTGAATGCTCTAAATGCTACAGAATATACAATATTGAAACATTGATTGTGGACGAATCAATAAATATCTGGTTTGATGATAAACTTGTTTCTGATGAAACAAAGCAGCTTAAGAATTTCTGCAGATACAGTTTTGTCTTATCAGAAGCTGCAGAACAAAGAAGTGAATCTCCAGAAGCTGTGTATATCAGAAGTAATGGATCAGAAGATCATTCAGATTTACATCAGCACACTTCAGAAGGAGTGTTTCCAGAAGAGAAACTTGATCAATTCAGAAGCAGTGATCGGAATCAGAAGGCGTAAAGCCTATTGAATATTTCACACCTGTCATCCATTATCTGATGATGAACACGTGTCTCTACGGTCAGTACGAAGCGTGCAGTTGAAAAGACGCCGACCTAGGTAACTGTATTAAATCATTTCATTTACCATGCTATCTCTCCTAATGTCATTTCTCATTTAATGCAAAATGATTTAATTATTTTCAAATCTTTTAAATAGCCCGCTTCAACTTCATTCTTTTCTCCTTCTCTCTATTTTGTTCTACATCTTCTTTTCGCTGCATCTGTTTTTTTTTTTTTTTTACAAACCCTAGTCTTTGTTCTGATCTTACGGCATAATCATCATGAACTCTTCCTCTTGTTCATCTTCCTCAAAAGAAAGACTTACTTCTTCACAAATCCTTCTACGAAATTATGAATATGCTCCTTTGAAAACTTGCTTGATACCCACGAAGGACTTGGAGGTTTTATGTGAAACTGCTGTGGACTTAAACAATCTTAAAGCGAATGGCTTTAAGTGTGATGCAAGAATCCTTGAGCAAGGATGGTCCAAGTACCTTAATAGATTGGTTGGTCCAATTTATCCTGATCTTGTGAAGGATTTCTGGGTACATGCAACGGTTACCCCAACGGCCATCATTTCATTCGTGCTAGGGCATGAAGTGGTTATCTCTGAAAAACTGATCAGGAAGCTATACAATCTGAATGATGAAGAAGGTTGGTCTGGTTTTCGACATGCATCTGTTGATTGGTCGATAGTTGAAAAACAAATCTCTCAGTCTTCTGGGATTGACTCGAATAACACAGGCACCTTGAGGCCATTTTATAGAGTATGGGCTGAGATTATTCTGGGTTCTCTTCACCACAGAAAAAGGATGCTCTCCTCTTCTTACATCAGTCCAGATCACAAGCACACTCTTTTCTGCATTGGCAAAAAGACTGAGATCAACATTTCTCATATTCTGTTTGAGAATCTGAAGACTTCAATCTTTGAGTCAAGAGAAGAGGAAAGGGCGAAGTACCCTCATCTTTCAAGAACGACTATTCCGTTTGGAAGAATGATTTCAGACATTCTTATTGAAAGCAAAGTGCTGGACTCCATCAGAAAACTCAATGCATCCCATTTGCTTGGAGTAGTTCAAGGTCCCATTTTCAATGGTGTGGATTTGTTCAGATTAGAACTCATTCAAAATGTACCTTCTGTGTGCTCAAGCTTTCCTGACATTCTCTCAAGAAGAGTTGCTGTTGAAGGTTTTGCCTCCTTGTTTCAAGAAGAACTGCATCAGGTTGTCAAGTCTTACCTGGAAGATTGTGTTAGGAAGCAATCAGATATTGATCCTGCTTGGATCCGTGGCAGAGTACTTCCGTCCAAGGCTGACCTTTTGAAGAAGGATCAGAAGGAACAAAAGGCTAGGTTTAAAAGAAAAGCCCGAGAAGATGAGGCTAAGGAAGCCAAGAAGTTGAGAGTCACCTTTGATCCTGACAAGGTGGACTCTGAAGAACGAAGGGAGAAAAGGATTAGAGATTCCTTTCGCAGAACCAGATCTTCTTCTTCTGTGCAAATCTCCAGGCAGGTTTTTACTCCACCTCCCTCTGTCCCTAAACCATCCTTCCAATCACCTCCATCTGAACCAAAAATAAACTTCACCTTACCAAATCCTTCTCCATCAACCTCCTCCTCTCCCATTCTAAATCCCACTCCTCTAAATATTCTTCCCCCAACTCCTTCTGATAAGACTTTCTCACCAATTCCCTTTACAAATAATCCATCCTCATCAATCATTCTCTCAGTTATTCCCTCCTCCTCATCCACCGCACCTCCACCTTCTGTATCCCATCCCTTACCTACCAGAAAATCAAAACCCTTTTGTCCTCTCTACCCGGACTACAAATTCACCCTCAATCCGCCTGAACCTGAACTCTCTACCTACCTGGAACTTTTCAGATATGAGGTAATCAATGGCTTAGACCTTCTGAAGGAAGCCTTCCTAAATGGTCTGAATGATGTTTCTACAAGAAATATCTGGAAAAGATTTCGCAAGGTGTTTCAAGAAGAAGCAATGGGAGTACAGAAAAGACTAGTGGCTGCTGCCCCACGGCCTCGTGGAATTCTGAGGAATTATGAAGACTTCTGGTTTGCTAGTCTCAAAGGAAGACATCTGTTGGAAGAGAAGCCCTTCTTGGATGAGATGGAACAATTAAGACTGGCTGCTGAAATGGAAGCAAATCCATGCAGGGATTTTGTTATCTTTATTCCTGATTATCCTGTTCTGCTCGGAGACTTCAAGACTCTCTTTAACTATCTGAGGGAAAACCCTTCTGAGAAAGACCCAAGCTTGGTCATTCCAGAAGTTGTTGACCCACCAGAAGTTGAAGGTCCTTCTGCTCCCAGGAATCTAGCTGCCATTCTTCAGGCACTTGAGAATGGAGACTCGGAAGTTCCTGCTGCAGAATATGGAGATGCTTCTATGCAAGAAGCAGATGTTGAAGATCATGTTGCTGAATCAGATCCTGTTGAGGAAATCCCTGCAAATGATCTATCCATGGAAGCTACAGATCAAGTTGCTATTCCAGTGGTTGAAAGCGGTGAAGCTTCTTCTGATGAATCTTCTCGTCTTGCAAGGACTCTGGAAGAAATTCAGAAGAGACAGGATGAGCAAAGCTCACTCAATGCTGAGTTTAGAGCTTTCATGGTGAGGCAAGATGGACACAACAATGAGGTTCAAGAGATGCTGGCCAAGATCCTGTCAAGGCTAGGGCCATCTTAGATTGAGTCTGTGTTGTTTCTTTCTTTTCGTTGCATCTGTTTTTGTGCATCTGATCTTACTTATCTTCATGTACTTCTGTACCTGATGTTTGAACTTCAATGAAATCATCTTCTTCCTCCGTGTGTTTCTTTTTGTTTGTCTCTGAATCTTTTCTGTTTTTTTGATGTTATGACAAAAAGGGGGAGAAGATAAATGATAAATGATTTGATTAATCTATCAGTTGCTGGGTAAAGCTCCCACACATTTACTAACAAGAACTGCAAGTTCTATATGGTTTAAGTGTTTTGCAGGTATAAAGAAGTGAAGAGAATCTTCAAAGCACACAAGAAGCAAAACTATAAGAAGCGTTATTCTGTAAAAAGAATAAGCTTATGGAAACTGAAGCAAGCTGAGTGCTGTCAAGCTTCAGAAATCAGAAGCAAGAAAGAAGAATGATCAGAATTTCTGATAATAGAATTTGATCCAAAATTTGTCTATTTGCTCTGACAAAATTCTATTTGCTCTGATACATTATTTTAGCCTATATGGCTCTGATACATATCATGTGTTCTAATATACATTTTATGTTCTGACTCGTTCATGCTGACTTTTGTCGTTTAGTTTTTGTTCTGTAACATTTCAGGATGTAGAGATGCTCTGATGATGCTCTGGTACATTCAACAATGTTCTGATACAAATCTAGCATGAAGTGATGTTGGTAGAAATTCAAAGCTCTGAAGCTATCCGAGGGAAGCAGAAATCAGAAGCTGTGAATGTTCTAAAGATCCAGAAAACTCAAGTTCTGAAGCTATCCGAGGGAAGCAGAAATCAGAAGCTGTGAATGTTCTAAAGATCCAGAAAACTCAAGTTCTGAAGCTGTCCTAAATGGAAGCAGAAATCAGAAGCTGTGAATGTTTTGAAGATCAAAGAAATTCAAGTTCTGAAGCTGTCCTAGATGGAAGCAGGAATCAGAAGTTGTGAATGTTCTGATGATCAAAGAAATTCAAGTTCTGAAGCTGTCCTAAATGGAAGCAGGAATCAGAAGCTATGAGTGTTCTAGGGATCTAAAGAAATTCAAGTTCTGAAGCTGTCCAATGGAAGCAGAAGTCAGAAGCTATGAATTCTCTGAAGACAGAAGCTTATGTGATCGTCTCTACCGAAATAATCAGGGAAGTCTTTTATTAAAGTTCTTCGAGTATTTATTTCAGGGGGAGATTATTTATCTCAGGGGGAGATTGTTAATCTCAGGGGGAGACATATTCACATGCTTATGCTATAGTTGTGTAATTTGTCTTTTGCCGACTGCTCTTTCTGATCGCAAATTCATATCATTTATATATGTTTTTGTCATCATCAAAAAGGGGGAGATTGTTAGAACAAGATTTGTTCTGATCAATTATCTTAGTTTTGATGATAACAATAATATGAATTTTGCTTAAGATAATTTGGTACTCTAATCCAATGCAATTTCCTTTTCAGGAAATATATAAAGAGTATGCATAATTCAGCGCTCAGAAGCTTTGTCTCAAGGGTTCAGCATGCAACATCAGAACATGGTCTGGCAAGACATCAGAAGATGGTCGAAGCAGAATCAGAACATGGGTCTATGGAAGCATCAGAAGAACATGAGATCAGAAGCACTGAAGTTCTGATGGTATCACGCACAGAAGCACTTCAAGGTCAGAAGATCAGAAGATGCTTTGCACCAAGCTGTTTGACTCTGATGATATTCAAACGTTGTATTCACAAACATCAGATCAGAAGGAAGTACAAGTGGCAGGCTACGCTGACTGACAAAAGGAACGTTAGAAGCTATTAAAGGCAACGTCAGTAGACACAGCGTGAACAAGGCTCGAGGTAGTTGACAAAAGCGTATAACATTAAATGCGATGCTGTACGGAACACGCAAAGCATTAAATGCACTCAACGGTCATCTTCTCCAACGCCTATAAATATGAAGTTCTGATGAGAAGCAAGGTTAACGAACTAACACAATTTCTGTGAATATTAACTTGCTGAAACATTGTTCTATTCAAAGCTCAGAATCTTCATCTTCATCAAAGCTCACTACATTGCTGTTGTAATATATTAGTGAGAATAAGCTTAAACGATAAGAGAAATATCACAGTTTGTGATTATAGCTTTTAAGAAGCAATTGTAATACTCTTAGATTTGATTACATTAAGTTGTAAGGAACTAGAGTGATCGTGTGGATCAGAATACTCTAGGAAGTCTTAGAGGTTATCTAAGCAGGTTGTAACTAGAGTGATCGTGTGGATCAGAATACTCTAGAAAGTCTTAGAGGGTATCTAAGCAGTTGTTCCTGGAGTGATCAGTGTGTGATCAGAAGACTCTGGAAGACTTAGTTGCTGACTAAGTGGAGAACCATTGTAATCCGTGCGATTAGTGGATTAAATCCTCAGTTGAGGTAAATCATCTCTGCGGGGGTGGACTGGAGTAGTTTAGTTAACAACGAACCATGATAAAAATAACTGTGCAATTTATTTTTATCGGTCAAGTTTTTAAAGCTACACTTATTCAAACCCCCCCTTTCTAAGTGTTTTTCTATCCTTCACACACCCAAAACCAACACCACTGGGCCAGCGCGCGTATGGTGATAGTAAACTGACTCCTTTGCAACTCATATGTTATTCAAGTGTATAGAAGCAAAAAAGAAAATAAAATCAAAAGGTCTGGGGCGAGGGGGATTCGAACCCCAGACCTTGGGCACGCGCAACACACAAACACTCCTTACCACTGGGCTATAACGATTTAGTCGTTAATGAAACAGGTATCAATCAAAATAAAATAAACTTAGCCCTGAATTTGAAATTTGCGCGCCACCACCATTGTCATCTTCAACCTCTAGCTTTGAATTTTTGAAAATCTGAACTCTCTCAACTCTCAACCATTTGCAACGATGTAAACATGAAACTTGTTCTAAATTCACTCACGATTCTGAATATGTAACTAACATAAATTTATATTAACTACATCTAACTAATTTACTAAAAAACGTGAAGAACCCTAAAATTTGAAAATCAAATTAAATGACTATACTGAAAGATAAATGAATGATGATAGAGGGTTTTCAATCCTCTGATGATGCTGAACAAGATAGAATCGAGCTATATCATAAAGAGTGCTTAAATTAAAGAGGTGGAGTTCAGAAACTTACCTCTGAAAATGGAGGTCGTGAGGATGATAGAGAGCAACTGGGCTTGTATGAATGATCCCAAAAGCTTCCTTGGGACTCAGTGATGCTAACTGAATGTTTATTGTAACCTCAATCCTCCTGAATTGTTCTATGGACCTCCCTCGATTTGAGCTTCAAGTGAACATGGAGAGTGATGATTCTTGAGTTACAGATGAGCTGCAGCCATCTGAACAGCTTCACTACCTCCTATGGAACGTGCCTGGATGCTTGGCTTTGTTGGAAACCTTCTGAATTGCTCTATGGACCTCCAACTGCAACAGCTCCAAAGTGAGAGCAACAATGGCGTTCCTCCACTTACAGAAGTGATCCAGGTGCTTGGATCACCTCAAATGATCTCCCTTGAGATGTTAGAATGCTTACTTTCCAAAGATAAGCTCTGGTTTGAAGAAAACGATTCTTCTTGCCAAAGAACTTTGAAAAACAATAAGCATGAGAAGAGAAAGAGAAAGCAAGGAATATGGTTGCTTTGGTGTGTTTTCTGAATGAGAAAGAGGCCTCTATTTATAGGCAATTGATGCTGAACAATTGGAGATAGTAAGCTTGCTTAATGAAGTCACTTTGGTTTCTTAGCCAAGAAGAAAATTTGCAAATATCTCTTATGCAATGATGAGAATTTTGATTCCATTTGATCAATCCCCTAGCCCTCGATTTTGCTTGATCTTAGGGGACAATTCTGAGACAGAAATGAGCTCTAATTGGTTGGTGAGAAGATTCCTTGGGTGATTCATCAATTTGCCATAAATTCACAAATGTAATCATTACATAATCACATGTTCTTGTTTTTAGAATCTTCTTCAATTCTCATGTCATGGTAAAAATGAATGCATGGCATGTTTTCAGATGTGGTATGGGTCGTGTAGCATCCATAAGAGAGGTCATTTGCACAAAATTGCAAAGTTTCAAATTGTACATGACCTATAATTTCACTTCATGAGGCCAACTTTGAACAAGCATAACTCTTAGCTCAAAATGAATTTGGAGAAGGTTGAACACAATTTGGAAAGCCCTAAACATCTACTTCAAATCATTAGTTTGGAGTTTCTTCAGAATCCTTTGGCAAATTTGTTAAAAATGAGGCCAAAGTTGGAAGAAAACTAGGTTAAAACACTTAGAAAATTTTCTAAGTGTTTATGACCTAAAACTTCAAAATTTCCAAAACTCTTAAATGATTGATCTTTTGAAAAAAGTTGCATTGTAAGATGTTATTTTATTTTGCAAGATCTACAACTTTCATGTTGGAAGTTTTTTGAGTTGTGTAGGTGAAATTTTGAGTTCTCATCATGCCTTCAAAAACCCTAATTCCCGACTTTTTGCTCCTTGAAGATTCTTTTTGAATTTCTTTGGTCAAATGACTTTAATATCCATATATTGATGATATTGATCCTTGAAAGTCATGGTTTGACAAAAAATCTCAAAAGTCAAAGGTGAACTCATACAGTTGACTTTTTCCTGATAAAGTGAGAATTTGGACTTTTGTGTAGAATCAAGATCTTCTCCTCAAATGAGTGATGTAAATGGATTATATTGAGGTAGTAGAGGTTCTTGAATCATGTCTTGAGTCTTGAATCCATGCCCTGATTAAAAGTCAACTATCTTGGTGAATTAGGTCAAAAACCCTAATTGTCGACCATATGAAAATAATGACTGTAGACTTTGAATTGAGGTGTAATGTCCAGTGGATCTTGTCATATGAGTTATTTGAAGATGATTGATGTCTTTGAATGATCCCCTGGGGCTTTTTAGGGTTTCCCAAAGGTGATCCCTGATTTTAGTCCTTGATAGGCTAAAAAAAACCCTAGTCTGGTGACCTGAGTAGACCTGTACTCAGATGACTGGGTGTCTAATCAATCATAGGTGAAATAATGAAGCTCTTGAGTCTTACGATTGTTTTAGAGACTAATCCTTCTATTGATTGATCCTTTGCCTAAGTTTTCTTGTCTTTGAACACCCTTGTTTGAATGCCAGACTGCTCTGGGTACTTGCTTTGATTTGATGAAAATCCTGAAGATATGTCATCTCAGGGGGGGTAAAAAATTAGGGTATGACAGATGCCCCTATTTAAGTTTCTTTTATCTGGAGGGAGAGAGATTGATATCTCGATCTCTCCTGCGTAAAAGAGACTTAAATATTGAGGAATGCCCGAATTTTGGGCGCTCCTGAGATGTTGTAATTGATAAAATCTTTGCGTGACTTGATCCCGTTGTCGCACTTGGCGGGGGATGAGGAGACAAACTCCTGTAGAAATACTTGATGTGGATTCTGGCGAATGGATGGCAGTGTAGGATGCGCAATCCATCTTCTTTAACTAAGTGTTGATACTTAGAAAAAGGTAAACAACCTCCCCCTTGTTTCGGATGTCCATATCTCGAAACTGGTCTTAGTTGCGTTTGGACAATATCTCAGATAAAGAGAAAATTTCCAAAGATTTGTTTCCTCATCAAACTTCTCATCAGCACTTGGAGATGAGATACCATTTGACGGTAATAAAGAAACTTCAAAGGTTTGTTTCCTCATCAAACTTCTTACCAGCACTTGGAGGTAAGATACCATTTGATGGTAAATAAAGAAACTTCAAGGATTTGTTTCCTCATCAAACTTCTTACCAGCACTTGGAGGTAAGATACCATTTGATGGTAAATAAAGAAACTTCAAAGGTTTGTTTCCTCATCAAACTTCTTACCAGCACTTGGAGGTAAGATACCATTTGACGGTAATAAAGAAACTTCACCATCTTCCCTTTTGACTTGACGTCTTTGAAAGAATGTCATATGGTCCCGCGCTCTTTTGAGGGGCTAATGACTTTGCTCGAAAGTGGACGAACTGTTTTCGGGGTGAAAACCAACATTCGTTGACTGATGCCGGGGAATCAACAAACTGTTCTCTTAAGAGGAAAACTGCCATTCATCGACTCTGTGGGGAACTAAACATCCCAGAAACAGACAAACTGTTTGAAGAAACTGCCATTTGTCGATCTCTTAAGTATTTAACAGACAAACCGTCTTTCCTTGGGGAAAGGCTGCCATTTGCCAATTGCTAGGGGAACAAACTGTCTTCTACTAGGAGACTGCCATTTGCCGACCTTGTCGTGAAAGAAAGTGAGCAAACTGTCTTCTGCTGAAAGAGACTGCCATTTGCTGACTTTGTTGAGGAATCTTTGAGCGAAACGAACTGTCTTCATGAAGAAAGCTGCCATTCGTTACTTCTGCTCGGAAAAGTAAGTGAACTGTCTTTTGCTGAAAGAGACTACTATTCACTGACTTCGCTGGGGAATCTGAACTATCTTCTGGACGAAGACTATCATTTACTGACTCCGCTGGGGAATCTGAACTATCTTCTGGACGAAGACTACCATTCACTGACTCCGCTGGGGAATCATTTGTCGATCTGCTGGGAGATTCTCTTTGACGAAAAGTGGCATCTCTTGACCCTGCTGGGGAAATACCAGATTGTTTTCTAGGAGGAAAAACTACCACTTGTCAATTATGTCGAGGAATCCATACTCCTCGGAGAAGAGAAACCGCTCATCGGCCTTGTGGGGAATTCCAAAATGCGAAACAAATTATCTTATCTGAAGAAAACTGTCGAAAGTCGCTTTGCGAGAGAATCTCGGCTGAGGGACTCCAAAAGTGAACAAACTATCTCTTTGAGGGAGACTACCATTTGTTGACTTGCTTGGGGAGATCCTTGTGTATGAACTGTTGTCTCGAAGGAAAAAGTTTCTCCGGAACTTGCAGGGGAAACTTGAGTCCATGCCTTAATGACTTGGGCATTCACATGATCAAAGCCTGACTCGACTATGCAGTTATGATGTAATGTATGCATGAATATTATGACAATGATAAAATGTAAAGTGAATGTGAATAAAATTGTCGCGGATGTAAAATCCTATGATGCGACTTGAATTCTTGTTGATCAGATTATGTCCTCTTCTTGCAGTTCGAACTCTGTTGGGAATACCTCGTTATCAGTTGTCCGCTGTCCGAAGTGAGTAATATGAATTGAAGTAAAGATCCGTTATCGGGAGATGTTCGCAAAGCGACCTCATGGGGAAATCTTGGTTCCTGGAGTC
Source organism: Vicia villosa (assembly GCF_029867415.1). Lineage (NCBI taxonomy): Eukaryota > Viridiplantae > Streptophyta > Magnoliopsida > Fabales > Fabaceae > Vicia > Vicia villosa. The sequence continues at coordinate 65,676,256 of NC_081180.1, forward strand.
TCAACCGTTCTCGGAGCAACTGTTTGCATTCTTCCTATTGTTTGTAAACCTCAGAAAGAAAATTTCACCTTTATTTTTGCAAGTAAATTCATTTTATTTTATGAAAACATTTGTTTCAAGAAAATGACTGTTTAAATTTAAAATGCATTTCAAGAAACTGAATAAGACTAGATTGCAAAGGAAAAAGCACAAGGCTCAAATTATTATATATGGAATGGTAATCAGCCAAATGCTTGATTCCATGGAGTATTTACAAAGTTGGAAATTGGTAATTTTCGGGAAAAGGGCTGCGATGAAACGTGACGACCGTTATCTTTCCCTTCCACTCCGGGTTGCGCTGTATTCGTGCTTCGTAGAAGATGACCTACTGCTGATGAATACTCCGCTATGGATTTTTTGAATGATCAAGTTTGTCCTGAACACAGTTACTTGCCATATATCCCTAACTTTTGCGTAAACTACCCCTTTCGGGTTTTAAGTCTACCGGGATTGATTATTTATTTTTTTATGTCTCTAACTTTTGCCTGAATCGCCCTTTCGGGTTTTCGATTCACCGAGACGCTCTTTTTTGCCTAAGCCGCTCTTTGCGAGTTTTCAACTTAGCGAGCTGTTCTTTTAATTATTTAGGCGAAGTATTTCTTGACTGCGTCGACGTTCACAGGACGGGTGAATTCTTCTCCATCCATAGTCGTGAGTATTAAGGCTCCTCCTGAGAAAACTCTCTTGACCACATAGGGGCCGTCATAATTGGGAGTCCATTTCCCTCTCGAATCTGTGAGAAAAGATTGAATCTTTTTGAGTACAAGGTCGCCTTCTTTGATTGTGCGAGGTCGAACCTTTTTGTCGAAAGCCTTCTTCATTCTTTGTTGATATAGCTGTCCGTGGCATAAAGCTGTCATGCGCTTTTCTTCGATTAAGTTCAATTCATCGA